>NC_045766.1:57855129-58155129 GCF_008692025.1 Phocoena sinus | reverse complement strand
TTTCTACTCAGGGTTCTTATTCAAAAGACACACAAAATTTATTAAGAAACAGGTTTTAAGCATGTGAGAGTTAGCTGTTCTGTTCTGTTAAGCTTAGCCTAAGTCTGTTGGTTTTGAATAGGAGTTCAGGGAGGAGCTATTACGCTGCATGTACAGCTACTTTTCAAATTTATGTTTCATGCTGTGGGTTTTTGTTACATCTTGTTGCTATGCTCTGTCTACTTTAGCTATCTTGTGGTTTAATTACAGAATAGAATCTTATTAAAGTGCATTTTAGCAGTGGACCTGCTAACGCTGTAAATCTGAGAGAGATTTCTATTCTCTTTTAATATGGTGCTAATTTTCCCACAGAGCTATTTTATAATATTTAAAAGATTAGTAGATTTTAGAAGTTTAAATGGATATTGCAAGAAGTAAAGTAAATGAGGATTTAATTTTCTTTTGATTTTAGATCCTTTTAATATGGTAAAAACTTAGTAGGACTTTGGTTAATCATAGAGTTTATTATTTACAGTTGTCAAAGCTGCGGGATGAAAGGTCAAGCTTTCAAGATCAGCTACGTGACTATGAAGATCGAATTAATGCTATGACTTCTCACTTCAAAAATGTTAAGCAAGAGTTCTTATTTACCCAGGTACAATAATGTTGAAATTCACATTGATTATATCATGTGTAGTCATGGAACATTTCACATTGCATTTACATCTATGATTTGATTTCAGAGATATTATAGGAAACTTTCGTATAACTCAATAATTATGAACATAACCTTGAACCTGAAAGTAGGTAGGAAAAAGACTTTTAGGAACTCTACTGCCACAAAATTCAAGGAATAATTAGTTCATTTGAAAAGAGAAATCCTCATTCAAACAGTCTGATATAAGTCAGCTGATTATATGAGAAGGATACAGCGATGGCAGTGAGAAACTATGGCGTTAAGTGGAAGCAGACCTAATAAAACACACAATAGAGTTTCTGTCTACTTTTAAATTTTTCAGCACAACCACCTGGAGCCATTTTGAGTGGAGGTAAATAGTCCACACACTTCAGTAGCCCTTAGGACACGACGGTATTTTAGCATAGTTTAAGAATTGAATTTTATAATGGCGATTCTGAGGTAATAGAAAAGTTAAATTATATTCAGGAAACTAAGGTAACTGGGAACAGTACAACGCATTTTAGAAATATTAACACAAATAATAAAAATTAAAACTTAGAGTGATTAATTAAGTAAACATCTGTTTTATGGACAATCTATTCATGTGTAGAATCTCTTTCCCTGATGATGCCCAGGAAATCAGAAAGCTCTGTAAATCAGCATTGGAGAGTTTACTAACTTCCATCTGAAACTATTTTTCAAAAAATGCATCAACTTTCCTTTGAAGAAGTGTGTAATTCTTAAAAATGAAAAAAGTCATGTTTTTAATACCAATTTATACTTAATATAGGTAAGTAACTGTTTTATGGGTTTTTACAAGTTTTATTAGAAAGTTATAAATTTAATGAACTTTTAAAAACAATCTCAAGATTTTTGTATCCTGATGTGATTTAGTAACTAATAAGCAGTTTGGAACAACATCTTTTCTTCAAGTTGTTAAACCACTGAGTTGGGGAATTGAGAAACAGAGATTTTCTGTAGGTGTATTTCATTATAGCCAAACCTCAATTAAGTAGGACAATAGAGACAAAAGACAGTAAACTTCCTTCAACACTAACAGCCTTAATAATGTAAAAATAATACAAATGGTGATAACTTTGAAGCCCTACAAGATCAGTAGTCAACAAATACGATTTTATTAAGTAAAACTTAACACAAAGTCATCATTGTATATTAATATACTCTAGGACATATTTATAACGATCACTGTTTACATAATTACTTTAAAATTATCTCTGTTAATTAGAATATGTGATCAATTCTTATAAACATACCATTTCCTAAGTATTTTTAATTAGTTTCATTTTTTATTTTTAAATAAATGAATTATATCTTTTAAAAGACTCAGTATATAAATTTTGGTTTTCAGCAGTTTCCTTAGACCAACATAAAAACTGAAAACTGCTGACAACATTTTTTCCTAGCACATTCCATGAACTGACTTCTTACAACTAGTAAGCAACACCGACTACACTGAATCACAAAGTCTAATGTGGTGTAGGTTTCCGAGAAGTGGAATTAATAGTACTTGATCTAAGCATTTTGTGGGAACTTTGTTATTTTCTGTCTAGTGGATTATTATGAATAGTTTATAATATTAAAATTTGAAAAGTCTTTCTGTCTTGTATATTATTCTGTAGTCTCTTTGCAAAGCCAGGGAGCATGAGATTGAAAGTGAAGAACATTTTAAGATGATTGCTGAAAGAGAACTGGGACGAGTGAAGGATGAAATGCAACGACTGGAAAATGAGATAACTTCAATACGGGAAAAGAAAAGTGATAAGGAAGTATGTGTTGAAATGTTACTTAAAATTGTGTGCTATTGTTCCTTCTTCCCTCACCAAATAAACTTTCTTTTTTTTCCCTATGGCAAAGGCATTCTTTAGTTTCCTGACATTCACTTAAGTTGTTTTTTTGGACAATGAAACTGACGTGGAGCTGTAATTTGAATCAACAGTGATAGAATGTTACATTTATTTTCTCAATATTCATTTACCAAAATAGTCATTGAGCCTTACTATGTGCAAAGTACCATGCCGGCTGCCTGTTATATACCACACTAGGCATAATTTATAAGTGCTACATTTTTAAAAGCTACATTAAAAAAGTCACTTGTGATTTTGAATTTCATTTTTCAGTTAAAATTTTTACTTTTCATATTATCAGCTGGTGATTCTAATATTAAACTACTATAACCTATTTTTTTCTTTCTTAGTTTTTAGTTACCTGGCTGGGAGCTCTTTCCAAATTCAATTCTTATCTTTACATATGCATATACTTATGGAAATGTATATATCTGTATCTCTATATGTATACATATATGTATACATATGCATACACATCATATTAATTTGTATGTGTTTGCATATTGATCTGTTTTCTTCTTGTGAACCTAGATTTGTTAAATGAATACATTGACAGAAATATTTTTATCTGCTTAACTAGTATATTTTAATTAGACATGCTTTCAAAATTTCTATATAAGAGGTCTTTTAGACGCAGCAATCTGATTGGAAATGGGGCTGAAGGGGACTTGTCTTGGGCGTGAGTTAGCATATCAAGTACATTATTTTTATTAAGGTTGTGTATCAGCTTGGGGTAGTTTTGGTGGAGTGACTAATGAGATTGCTCTAGGGGAGCTACCCTGAAGCCTTTTTTTTTTTTTTTGCGGTAAGCAGGCCTCTCACTGCTGTGGCCCCTCCTGCCGCGGAGCACAGGCTCTGGACGCGCAGGCCCAGCGGCCATGGCCCACGGTATCCTCCTGGAGCTGGGTACAAACCTGCGCCCCCTGCATCGGCAGGCGGACCCCCAACCACTGCGCCACCAGGGAAGCCCCCGGAAGCCTTTTAAAGCAAACTTTGGCTCAACCACTGTTCTCAACTTTGTATAATCATCTCCCCTCTATTTCACAACTGAATAATTAAAATATTAGTATGATAGTTATACAATTAAATATGGCATTTATATACATCTGGCCAAGGACAGAGACAGGATGTCTTTCTTCCTTTTAAATATGTCCTGTAATATGTAGTGTTATTTATTTATTTATTTGCGGTACGCGGGCCTCTCACTGTTGTGGCCTTTCCCGTTGCGGAGCACAGGCTCCGGATGCGCAGGCTCAGCGGCCATGGCTCACGGGCCCAGCCGCTCCGCGTTATGTGGGATCTTCCCGGACCGGGGCACAAACGCGTCTACCCTGCATCGGCAGGCGGACTGTCAACCACTGCGCCACCAGGGAAGCACATGTTTTATTTTAATTTGTACAGTAAATAATGTTTTGTAATTTCCCCATGCCCCATCTCTTTGGAAATTAGAATTACATATTTAAAACTACTCAAAAACTGGATAGTTTGAAATGTCAGATGAACTGGGACCAGCAAGCACTGGAGGCATGGCTGGAAGAATCGGCTCATAAAGATAGTGATGCCCTCACTCTTCAGAAGTATGCACGACAAGATGATAATAAAATTAGGGTGAGATATTATAAATTGTAGTGTTAGATTTTCTCGGAATCTGTAATATATCAACCATTTAATCTAAATTGTACTTATAATTTTAAAGTAGTTCTTAAACATTTTGGGTCTAATAAAGCCAACTATCCTGTCTCTAGATAAATGACTATACTCAAATATCCACAAAATTTTGCTGCAAGTTTTACAGATCCTCTGAAGCCCTTTGTCCATTTAGGGATCTCTGGACTCCCAGTTAAGAATCCTGATTGAGAAGGTTTCTCAAAAGCATTTCAGAAAATAAAGTTTTGTACTAGAACTATGTATAAGTATTTTAACTTCTTTTGTGTAATAGTTTGAATGTTACAGATAGTTTTTGCTGATTTGAGACTATAGTGCTATTGATTAATATATTATTATAACCATTACTTAAAAATCTACTTGTAATTAAATCTGGTAATATTTTAGTATCATGAAACATGCTATTTTCTAATAGATTAATGCCACATACGTTAGTTAAAATAATTTTAAATGGAAAATTATTGTTTAATCTTTTTTCGAATTTACTTTAAAAAGTATTAAAAGTCTTTTTAGAAAGAATTGTGTTATCATTGCAGCACTATGGGTCTAGAAGATAAAGAATATATGTATTATTTTGTAGTTATTTTAGATGTCAAATAAATATGTATAATATAATATGTATATGTATAATATAATACTTAATGTGAGATATGCTAACAGCTTTTATGTTAATAAAATGATAATTATGAATATTTTTGCATGTAATTACATCATAGGCACTGACCCTGCAATTAGAAAGACTGACTGTGGAATGTAATCAGAGAAGAAAGGTACTTGACAATGAATTCGCAGAGACTCTAAGTGCGCAGGTTGGTTTAGTAAAGATTTTTGTTTTGTTTTGTTTTTATGTATTTATTTATTTATTTTTATTTATTTATTTTTTAACATCTTTATTGGGGTATAATTGCTTTACAATGGTGTGTTAGTTTCTGCTTTATAGCAAAGTGAATCAGTTATACATATACATGTGTTCCCATATCTCTTCCCTCTTGCGTCTCCCTCCCTCCCACCCTCCCTATAGTAAAGATTTTTATTTCTTAGTTGTCAAAGTGATGTTTAAAAAGCACTTAAATTCACAGAAATACTATTTGGTCTTCATTTGACAGTTTGAATTGGATAAAGCAGCCCAAGATTTTCGTAAGATTCATAATGAAAGGCAAGAACTCATTCAACAGTGGGAGAACACAATAGAACAGATGCAGAAGAGAGATCGAGACATTGATAACTGTGCCTTGGTAAAGTAGTTGTTTGGTCCTTGCAGCGTTCAGCTGTATTTATCTCTTTTGTATTTAACTCATTCATTTCAAATGTAAATCACACTGTTATTTGAAAGTCACTTTTGTAGCAGGATTCAATAATTTTGGTAAATGTTTTTCAAAGCTGACCCTGTATCCATTTAGAAATGAGATTTCATGAAGATTATTTACTTATGGATATAATGCCAAAGACTGGATCCTGACATCTCTGAAATGTGGGACAAGAGAAGATCAACAGATAATGTTATTGCAGTAAAACCAATGCCCTGACTTATACATGGTTGTCCAAGGTGCATTGGATTTAATATGTGTGCTATTTGTGTGCTAATCAAAGGTGTAGGGAAAGGAGCCTCATGGATAGCCAAAACAGAAGGACTGCAATAAATTTTCCCTTTTGAAACTGAGGTACCCATGATGGGGTGAAAGCTCAGAAGGGGAGGAACACCACACTGATTAAACACAGACCTAGTGTTATCTTTTGCTACTTTCAGAGGTAATTTAGGAGAACTTTTTTTTTTTTTTTCTTGCGTCACGTGGGCCTCTCACTGTTGTGGCCTCTCCCGTCACGGAGCACAGGCTCCAGACGCACAGGCCCAGCAGCCATGGCTCACGGGCCCAGCTGCTCCGCGGCACGTGGGATCCTCCCAGACCGGGGCACGAACCCGTGTCCCCTGCATCGGCAGGCAGACTCTCAACCCCTGCGCCACCAGGGAAGCCCAGGAGAACTTTTTTGGGAAATCATTAAGGGGTAAAATAGTAGTGAGTGAAAATGGGAAGATGATGGAAAGCTGGGAAGGAGAAGGAATTGAGGAGGAAAGAAGGCAGATGAGAAAATGGGCGAACTTCCATTCTGAATATACTCCATGGAAAGGCATTGGCAAGCAGCTCAGGTCGCTGGGAGTTTGGAACTCCCAGGGAGTTTGGAACCACATCCATATCTGGATGTGGTTTACTTGTTAAATGTAACTTATATGTAAAATGTGATTTCTTTATTTTAAACTTCTGTAAGTAATCAACATTTTGTCAACAAAATGGCCTACACCTCCCTAAGGAGGGACTTGGGAGACCCAATGTTAACTATGAGTTCCTCTTATTTCTTAATGCTGATGTTGGTTTCTCTTTCTTGGCTTCATACTGCTTTCAAACATCAAGTCCTGACTGCTTCCTCTGTGTAAATCAAATGTGTCAGATCTAAGACTGCAGATCCATAATCAAATTCTCATACAACCCTGCAGCTAAATTGACTCAGCCTGCTGATTTGGCGGAATCCACAGCTTGTAGCTCTCTGGTCATATCCTCAGTGGTTCCTTATTTATGGGGTGACATTTCCTGGCTGTATGTATTGAAAAAGACTAGGAAGGGAAACAAGAAATTGTTCCATAGGTAGTGGGATGCTTCTAAGTGTTTAACAGCTGGCTCTCAATTTGTGGTATTTCTGATTTCTGTGGCATCACCTGTATGAAAACTTAACTGTGAATAGATTGCCCTGTTAAAAAATGTGAACGCTGAAGTAGGAATTAAAACATCTGATTAAGTGGTAGAAAAATTAATATAAAGCAAGAAATTCTAGAATAATCATTTGACACATATAAACTTAGGAAGTTTTGACCTCCTAAGGTTGAATGAACATAGTAGATAGATGGAATGTTACAATTATAGAATGTTAATTGTTATATAGATGGGAATACTAGATTAAACAAATTTAAAATGTTTTTTAAAATGCAGTAAATCTCAGATATATATTGATTTATATGCTACTATGTACAATATTACATGCAGCATTTCTAAAACTTACTGATTTTAGAACACATACTCTCCCCTGACCCAATCTCCTGGGATTAGTTGTTTGATGGGACCCTATTTCAGAAAAATTGGAAGAAATATATTTTAGGGTAAATTTTCCTTCTCCCTCCAATTCAGTTAACATATTGCCATCAGAATCACCCGTGAAAACCACATATGATCTTTTTTTTCCCCAGCTCTAAAATCTTTATTCCATGTTGCTTAAAAGCTGACCCTCTTTAACATGGCAATTGAAAAATTGAATTCTTCACCATTTGGCCTTAACCTCTACCTTTCCAGCCTAAACCCTATCATCTGTCTCCAACCTTTCTTATTATGTCCCCATTCCATACCCGTCCTCCCACCCTGCACCTTAACCATGTTAGAGTATTTATGCATCCCCATTTATCTTTTTTTTTGCGATACGGGGGCCTCTCACTGTTGTGGCCTCTCCCGTTGCGGAGCACAGGCTCCGGACACATGGGCTCAGTGGCCATGGCTCACGGGCCTAGCCGCTCCGTGGCATGTGGGATCTTCCCGGACCGGGGCACGAACCTGTGTGCCCTGCATCGGCAGGCAGATTCTCAACCACTGCGCCACCAGGGAAGCCCCCCATTTATCTTTTTAGGCCCGGTTCAAATGAAGGCTCTTAGGTAAAGCCTTTTAATGATTTCTCTTGGGTAGATTTCATTATCTCTTTGCTCCCATAGTATTAATACTTTGTCCATACCTCAGTTACTACGTTGTATATTCTAGTTATTTTGTATCCCCAAGACTAGCAAAAAGCCTGCGTGAAGACATTCTTACAGAAACCAATAACAAAAATAAAATTCTCAAAAAATGAAAGAAACTGGTCTTGTGAAATATTTGGAAAATTTCATTGAAATCCAACTTTCCATGTGAAAACTATTCAATACTGTTATATTTTTTACATGTCACCTTTTGTTGATGAAAAATTGACATTTTTTTCATCCCTTTAGCAAAGTACCAGATGGATGAAATAAAATACAGAGATCTTTAAAAAATGAGCTTATAGATATTAGTGTGTGGCATATTAATATTTTATTTTATTAATATAAATTAGTCTGTCTTTAAAAAACATTTTCTTAAGTTTTGGTAAAATAAATGCTATAGAAAAACTAAATTCCTTTTAGTTTTAGTTTTGTTTGTTATATTAAATATATATTTAACATGTATTTTAAATCCTAGGCACTAGCAAAGATAAAACAGGAAATGAGAGAAAAAGAAAATTTGGTTAAAGAAAAGATCAAGTTTTTGGAAAGTGAGATTGGGAATAACACAGAGTATGAGAAAAAAATTTCTGTTGCTGATCGTAAAGTTTTAAAATGTAGAACGGAATATCAATGTCATGAAACTAAGAGAATTCAGCTGAAGGAAGAGGTATGTCAACTAAAAAGACTGGTTTGTGTGTTTATAACAAATTACTATACAAATAAGCATAAAGCCTTTCCTTTGATTAAGAAACTGCCTTCTAGTTCTTTTTGTTACATCCCTTCATGTTGTGGCACTTTTAGGATACTCTAATGAGACCTTGCTTGGATGAAGGCAACAGGGGGCTGTCATTCACATCACAGGTGGTGTGAAGGGCTCCCCCTGGAGTTGTGCAGTGACTAACTTGACTGTCACACATAGTGTTCTGTAAGTGACCCAAGGCAAAAGGCTCCTGAAGGGTCTAGGCTGGAAATCATAATTATAAGATAACCGGCAAATGAGCAAATGTGAAGATGAATTATTGACATCGGTGGTAACTTGAAATGTCCTTCCAGTGCTACATGTGTATGGTGGTTTTAACTCTCAAATTCTAGGTGGAACTACCTGCTGAAGTTCAGTTTCTTACCTTGTTAAGGGAAAATATTTCAATGTGGTAGTGGGACAATGTAGTGGTATAATGTCTTTAAACAGACTAAGAGAGAATAAAATTCTCCTGCTTTGTTCTTTTCTTTTTTTGAGCATACATGCCAACTAGATTATTCCATAGGGAGAGTTAGCAATCCCCTTAGTTAGCAATAAAGGGATCTTTATGAAATTTGTGCCTTGAGGCCATGTTATCTGAAGTTACTGCTATTTGGGTGGGAAATTGTAATATTGCAGAGCATTTTATTCTATAAGTTGTTATACTTTATATTCCTGATAAAGAAGGAAAGATTTTTTTTTCTGTCTGAAGAGAATAATTGAGATCTTGAAAAAGTAAAATAAATGAATTTCTTGCATAAATTAAATGTCACTGCTAATAGCTCATTCTCAACAATTTTTAAGTTTAAACCAATTACAGAAAAGAATCCAGGTATTCATTCATTTATAATTTGCTTATTGAGATAGAATTCACATATCAAATACACCCTTTTGAAGTGTACAATTCAATGGTTTTTAGTATTTCACAGAGTTGTGAAACCATTACCACTAACTAATTTTAGAATATTTTTGTCTTTCAAAAAGAAATCCCATACCCATTAGCAATCACCTTCCTTTCTCCCCTCCTACCAGGCCCTGGCAACTCCTGATCTACTTTCTGTCTCTATGATTTGCCTATTTTGGACATCATACAATATGGTGCATTTTGTGTCATGATTATTTTACTTACACAATGCTTTCAAGGTTCATACAAGCTGTAGCATATAAGAGTACTTCTTTTTCCTCAAAATTTTTTTATTGTGGTGAAATACATGTAATATAACACACATTTACCATCTTAACTGTTTTCAGGTATACAGTGGTATTAAATACATTCCTAATGTTTTACAACCATCACCATCACCCATCTTCATAACTCTTTTCTTGTAAAGCTGAAACTCTGTACCCATTAAACAATAATTTCCCATTTCCCCCTCCTCCCAGCCCCTGGAAACCACCATTCTACATTCTGTCTCTGTGATTTTGAGTACTCTAAGTGCCTCATATAAATGGAATCATAAAGTATTTGTCTTTTTGTGACTGGCCTATTTCACTTATTTTACTCAGCATAATGTCCTCAAGGGTCATCCCTGTTACAGTATATGTCAAAATTTTGTTCCTTTTTAAGGCTGAATACTATTCTATTGTGTGTATATACCACATTTTGCTTATCCATTCATCTGTCAATGGCCTTGGGTTGCTTCCATGTTTTAGCTATTATGAATAATGCTGCTGTGAACATGGGTGAACAATTATTTCAGAATTGCTGATCATATGGTAATTATATTTTTAATTTCTTGAGGAACTGCCATACTGTTTTCCACAGTGGCTGTACCATTTTACATTCCCACTAACAGTGCACAAATGTTCCAATTTCTCCACATCCTTGTCCATACTTGTTATTTTGGGTTTTTTTGATAGTAGCTGTATTAATTGGTGTGAGGTAGTATTTCACTGTAGTTTTGATTTGCATTTCCCTAATGATTAATGATGTTGCATGTCTTTTCATGTGCTTATTTGCCTTTTGCATCTCTTCTTTAGAGAAATATCTATTCAAGGTCTTTGCCCATTTTTGAGTCAGGCTGGGTTTTTGTTGTTGTTGTTGTTGTTGTTGAGTTTTAGAAGTTCTCTATATATTCTGGATATTAATCCCTTACCAGATATATAATTCACAAATATTTTCTCCCATTCTTTGGGTTGCCGTTTTGCTCTGTTACTGTTTTTGTTGTACAAAAGTTTTTAATTTAACGAAGTCCAATTTGTCTACTTTTTCTTTTGTTGCCTGTGCCTCTGGTGTCATATTGAAGAAATCATTGCCACATACAATGTTGTGAAGCTTTTGTTCTATGCACTTTTAACTCATATATGTAGTTCTCTATAATATGCCAGGATTTACAAGTTATTTAAAATTTAATATCAGATCAAAAAGAAAAATTGTTAAATATGTATTACAGCAACATGGTTATTATGTTTATGGTTGTGATGTAAGTTAGAAATTAATGTGTTCATAATAGAACTTCTCAGAAATGATATTAATTTATAAGATGTAGAGTAAATATATAATTTCTCTCTGTTAACTAATAAATAGCTGGATACTTTAAAAGCCACTGTGAATAGAAGTTCTAGTGATTTAGAAGCTCTGAGGAAAAATATTTCCAAAATAAAGAAGGACATTAATGAAGAAACAACAAGGTAAGAAAAAAGGTATTTAAATATGTTTATAGTTTTTGACTATTTCTAGAAAAAATATTGAATATTTGATTTTTTGGTTAAATAACTGTAAAATTATAGCTACTAAATTATTAAACTTAAAAAAATTTTCCTGGGTTTTTCAGTACGAAGGCTTAGGAGCAATATTTTTATGGCTTATTATATACGCATTGATAATAAAAAGATTTATGGCAAAAGAAATTTTCAAGTTATATGAAGAAATCTTAGGATAAACTATTCCTTATTTGTTTGCATTAAATATCTTTTAGACATGTTTTCTATTTTTTCCTTATAAATTCTCTATAGGTTACACAAAATTAAAAATCATAATCAGATTGTAAGAAAAAAATTAAAGCAGATAACTGAGAAAACTACGTCTGTAGAGGAGAAAGCTACCAACTTGGAAGACATGCTAAAGGAGGAAGAAAGAGGTGTGAAAGTAAGTTTAGTTTCGTTTTTTTAAAAAAAATCACAGTAGGGTTTCCCTGGTGGCATAGCGGTTAAGAATCTGCCTACCAATTCAGGGGACACGGGTTCGAGCCCTGGTCCGGGAAGATCCCACGTGCCGTGGGGCAGCTAAGCCCGTGTGCCACAACTACTGAAGCCTGCGTGCCTAGAGCTGGTGCTCCGCAGCAAGAGAAGCCACCGCAATGAGAAGCCTGCACACTGCAACAAAGACCCAATGCAGCCAAAAATAAATAAATTAAAGAAAAAAATCACAGCAAATTTAGCAATAGTGAATAAATTAGACTCTTGAGATCAGAGGAGAAGGTCTTTTACGAGGCTCTGATTTCTGGGGTGATTGCATTTGTAATTAGATTGTTGAGTTGTTGTACCTCTTTTTATCTTCAGCTCCTAATTCTCCATTTGTTTCACTTTCAGCATTTAACTTTGTCTTCTTTTAGAGGTATAGCCCTTCTATCTTAAATTCCATGTCTTTTCAATGCCTACTGTGTCTCTGTCCCTGTTTGCCATTCCTATACTTTTTTTTTGGCTGCATTGGGTCTTTGTTGCTGCGTGCAGGCTTTCTCTAGTTGCTGCAAGCAGGGGCTACTCTTCGTTGCGGTGCTCGGGTTTCTCATTGCAGTGGCTTCTCTTGCTGCGGAGCACGGGCTCTAGGCACACGGGCTTCAGTAGTTGTGGCTCACGGGCTCTAGAGCACAGGCTCAGTAGTTGTGGCACACAGGCTTAGTTGCTCCGCAGCATGTGAGATCTTCCCGGACCAGGGATCAAACCCATGTGTCCCTGAATTGGCAGGTGGATTCTTAACCACTGTGCCACCAGGGAAGTCCTTGTATATATGTTCTCACATTGCAAATGCATCTTGAAAAATGCCCGTGTTTTACAACTTATTTCCACCAGATTATCATCTTTTTTGTTTGTGATCAAGTTTCCCCCAGTGGTCTACATTCGTTGCATGTATTTCTTCATCATCTGTTATCTCTTTAACCTCTTGCAGTCTGGCACCATTTATTGGTAAACAGACTTTTAAATGCTAACACTTTTACTAACTTCACTGGCATACCCCTTCTACCTTAAGCTCTTTGGCATTCTGGTAGAATTAAAGCCGATTTTTAAGGAACTGGAAAAGGCTGGTTCACCGTTCCCTCTTTGAAAACTTCAAAATTATTTGTGTGACCTATCACTGTAGGCACTACTTTCTGCTTTTACTCTTTTTTTTTTTTTTTTTTTTTTTTTTTTGCGGTACGCGGGCCTCTCACTGTTGTGGCCTCTCCCGTTGCGGAGCACAGGCTCTGGACGCGCAGGCTCAGCGGCCATGGCTCACAGGCCCAGCCGCTCAGCGGCATGTGGGATCTTCCCAGACCGGGGCACGAATACGTGTCCCCTGCATCGGCAGGCGGACTCTCAACCACTGCGCCATCAGGGAAGCCCTTACTCTTTTTTATGATGGGGGAAGAGGAGGGGTAGCTGAAGGTGGTGGTAAAATCCCCCATTTGCTGAGGCCTATATGAAGTATGGTTTCATTTGTATTTGGAGAATCTAGCTTCCTCAGTGTGCTGTTGTATGTTTAAAATTCCTGAGTAGCGAAGTCATGCAACAGTCTTGACCTGAGTGGTATTTGAGTCCAAATCATACAACATTATTAAAAAAAAAAAGTTGTGGATTTTTTTCCCCTAAGAGCATGATTTTCTGTAGTACATGGAACGGGATAGTATTAGAACTTATTTGAAGTCTGTAAAGACTGAAGTTTGTATGAAATACACCTTCTGAAGACATAATTAAAAACTAGTGATATTTTTAAAGAAATTAGCTGAATTAGAAAACAATGAGATTGGCAGCATGTGTACTGATTGTGCTGTAGCAGGGCTGGGTTCATAATCTTGTTTTTTGTGGTTATTGGGGGTTTTTGTTTGTTTGAAAAAAATCTCAACTCTATATATTTTGCTGTTATTCACCACCAAGCACTGACTTTAAAACTCTGCCAAGCAGTCTCAGAAGGTCTTAAACCCAGTGAAAATTGTCTATTATATGAAAAAGAATGCATTTTATAAGGTTATATCAGATATTTCTTGATTTGTGAAAATTTAAATGTGCCAGTCACAGACTTCTTTTGTTTCATATTGAGGTTCATTGGATGCCAAAGGGAAATATGCTTATCTGGGTATAAGAACACAGAGGGAAATTATTTCAACATTTTAAAATGAGAGCTTTCAATAGATCTTGGCATGGGAGATCTGTTTGAAACCTAGAATATATTGATGTGGCACTGTGAGATCAAGACGGACCTGCCTCCTGAGAAAGGAGAAGTGGGAATGGGGTACCAGTTTCTATTTGCTAGAGGGCTGCACATGTAGGGAAGTCAGCTGCAGGCAAGGTGTGAGTAAGGGATAGTGATAGTGCCAGTAGTGTGTTGGGGCCAGCTCTCACCAGCTCACAAGAGCTGATAGTTAAATTTTCTGGAATTTTTAAAGTCAAATGCTAAACATAGCTACTATTAAAAATCAAATTATATAGACTTACAATTAAATAAATTATATTAAAAATAAAAGTAATATGTACTCAGTACATATCACTTGCAAATTATTTTACTGCATTTTACTGTTATCTATGCTTTTAAGGTTACTTAAGACTATTAACATCTGTTATATCTGTCTAGTAGATATACTACATAATGGTCTGCTATGGCATATCTCTTCCTAGCTCTGCATTTAGAGGAATCATGTTAGTAGCTTGAAACTGGCCATAGTGGGAATAAAATAATCATAGAAATCAGCCTCTTCCCTGTAACCTCCCATCTACTAGAAAGCTGATGGTTAAAATTTATCTGCTCACCACTGGATAGTACCAAAAAGAAGGTGGGAGATTTCTTCCCTTAACACTCTCAATACTTTAGTAAACTTTGTGAGCTTAGAAGCTGTGTGTCTTCAGTATATTTTATGTTCTAAGGAGACCAGTGGAATGGTCAAATTCTAAGGCTAAGGTGACATAGGATAGAATTAAGATGACAGATCAAGGTGCATGACACAGGAATAGAAAACTACTATTCTAGTCTACTAGACTAGAGTAGACTACAAGCAATGTTGGGGATTTGTTGAAACTGTGGGAAGGGCTTTATATTCTTAAGGGCTAAAATGAGGGTTCATTTATGACCCCCAAATTATAATATTCATGCAATAAAACATTACAAGGTATTATATTTCATTAATCATTGTTATTCTTATTATCAGGAAGTAGAAGTTCAGTTGAACATAGTGAAGGATGTGCTATTTAAGAAAGTTCAGGAATTACAGACTGAGACAATGAAAGAAAAAGCTGTTGTATCTGAAATTGAAGGAACACGTTCTTCTCTAAAGCACCTCAACCATCAGTTACATAAACTGGACTTTGAAACCTTACAGCAGCAAGAAATTATGTACAATCAGGTAGATGTTACTCTTATGAATGTCTTCATATTGATTTGTTATAATTGTGATGGTCAAGATACTGCAGTGTCCTAAGAAAACAAAGATTTCTAAGAACTCTTGGGGTGGGGGGATAGACAGATGCTGAAGATGGGATATCATGTTAGGTCAGCGAAGGGTGAGGGGGCCTTAAAAGCTATTTTTTTTTCTTGATCTGAAATAAATAGAGAAGAGGATCGACAGCTCTAGTGAGGGAGACCATGCTTTAAAGGAACCTGGAGCAACTGGACCTGGAGTAAAACAAAACAAGGAATGGGATGTCTGAAACCTAGAAAAACTGTATGTTGGGAATTCCTTGTCAGTCCAGTGGTTAAGACTCCACGCTTCCACTGCAGGGGGTGCGGGTTCAATCCCTGGTCAGGGCACTAAGATCCCACATGCCACACAGCGTGACCAAACAAACAAATAAACAAAACCCCAAACCCCTATGACTGTATGTTGTGCAAACATCGGCATCCCCACCCCCAACCCTAGACCAAAAAATGTTTTAAATTTTTTTCCTTTTTTGTTCTATTTATATATTCTGTCTCATGTTAATTTCTTAATGTCCTCCCTCTCTATGTCTTAATTTCCCCATCTAATGTGTTCTTAGTTTCTCAAAATTAGACTCTAAAGTATAATTTTCAGAATAATTCTTTAGAAGTTCATCATATTTGAGACTTTCATGGCTAACAATTTGTGATTCTTTTTTTGTACTCCTTAGAAAATGTACCCTCAAAATCCATATCCATGTAAATCCAGTGGATTTACTGATGTTCCATCATGGGAGTATGATAAATGACCACCTAGCTGCTTTATTATATTTTCAGATTAGTTCTGTGTTACTATCACGTACTCTGGTTGTTGAAGAATAGTTTGCTCTTTCTTCCCTTACAGTAAGAAGGATTTCATCCTATAAATCACTGAAGGGTGAAAGTGACTTTAGTAAATGGTGACATCAGGCCAAATTCATAAGAAAGTATTTACAGTGTTTTTGCATTTATAGAAATGGTTTTAACCGTTTCTTCTTACTAACTTACCTTTAAAACCTGTAACAGGATTTTTACATTCAACAAGTGGAACGCCGAATGTCACGGTTAAAGGGAGAAATTAACTCAGAAGAAAAACAAGCCCTTGAAGCAAAAACTGTTGAACTTCAAAAGACATTGGAAGAGAAAAAATCTACATTTAACCTTTTGGAAACACAGATCAAGAAGCTTCATGTAACTTAGTTAAAATACTTTTTATGCTTCAAATATCCTAGTCATCATTTTGTTTTAAGTCAACGTGTTCCTAAGACTTGACTTTGGATAGGATAATTGCCAAGCTACCCATATGTATAACAAGTGTATGAGCTAATGCTTATATTTCTATACTGACTATGAGAATGTAACATTACTATTGATTATGCATTTACTGTATGCTAAGTATATGCCTTTAGTATCTTATTTCATTTAATCCTTATAAATGTCTTGTGATGAAGATAATACTTGTTTTACAGATTAAGTAACTTGTCCATGATTACAGCTAGGATTTGATCCGTGGTCCATGTGACTTAAAAATAGTCTTAAATAGTACATGATTTAAAAAATTGATAAATTCCAGTTTTCTATTATGTATCTGCCATAATAACTTGATTGCTTTTTATGTCTGAAGTGGCATCTAAAAGAAGCTGCTCTTTTATGGGTCATCTATTTTTATTCAAATATTTACTTAGTTACATATTTCAGATGACTCAGTTTTGTTAATACGGTAAAAATGTTCTTCATCTTTAGGTACTTTAATGTTTATGGCAATATAAAACCTGTGTTAGGGGAATCTGTGTAATATAAAACCTATGTTAAAGTGTAACTGGGAAGTTTACAGTGGGAAGAGTGAAGGAGTGAAAACATGGACCTGAATAGGGGGAGAACTCCAGAGGTTTAAAAGTTAAACAGCTGGAAAGGCTAGTGATGAGTGTCCTCTAGTGGTTCTAAGAAGAATTGCCCTGAATTCCTTCAGGGCTACAAAGGTGAAAGGGAGCTACTACTTTTTTAAATTAGGGGAAAAAAAAATTAACATGACAAAATATTGGTTTGGAGTGGTTTGTAGCCTGATTAAATTTTTAGAAGACTGTTTCCTTGGTTTAGTGGAAAAGAGCAGAACCGGTTTTGAATGTCAAGGTTACACCACTAACTGATATTTTAACTTTTCTGAGTCCTAGTTTACTCATTTTAAAATGGAAAACAATATTTAATATTATTTTAGGGCATTTGGGAGAATTAGAAGCAATGTATGTCTTAACACAGTGCTTTTAGTAGGTACTCAATAAATGGTATTTTTTTAATTACATAGAATATGAGAATATTAGTGCTACAGAATAATAGGAGGGTGACATTTGTATCTGGACATGTTTTTTGACCCTAGCCTGAACTGTGTCTGTTTTCCTGTGTGAGGATGGTTCTAGTGTTCCTCCTTTTAGCTACCCTGGGGCTCTGTCCATTATGCAGTTGGCTAGTACTTATGCCTATCCCAGCTGGTTTTGACAGAGAGGTAAATAAATTAATAAAGATATTAAAGCTAGTTAAGCTTCTAATGAAGGTTTTCTCTTCTCAATAGTAGCATTAGATTGTAAAGTCATTCTGCATTCTCTTTCCCATGCCACTCCATCTATTATTTTGAATAGTAGAGACAAATTTCTTCTGGTTGAAAATTACCTTGAATTAAAAATTTCATTCTAAAAGTTAATTTTATGAAATCACATCTTTATGTGAAAAAAAATTCTTAATGTCTTGCTTCAATCTTAAGTCCTGATAGTTCAGAGGAATACAGGCAGTGAGAAGGGCAGGGGAGGGAAGAAGGAAGGGACAGAGGAAGAGAGAGAGAGAAAGAGAGAGAGAGAAGGGAGACAGATCTTGGCAATAGAAACGTTTTGCTTTATGTCCCCTAAGAGGGGCTAAGGGGGACAAAGGGAACAAACCTTGTTCTGGTTCTGAGTGGGAGGGAGGATACAAACTGGTATAAAGCTAGAAAACTAATATCTGAGTATGTATGACCCATTTATTCATTCAGTGGAATTAGATCTTATCTAGCATTTTTCTCTCCAGCAGTATGTGATTATATATGTAATAATAATAATAATAATAGACACTTCCATGTGTCAAACATTGTTGCACATATTCTTTGACAGTAAATTCTTTAACCCTCACAACAACCCAGGTAGGTAGGTATAGTTATCATCTCCATTTTGGAAATGAGGAAACTGAGGAAACTGAGGAAGAGTATGTTGCCCACTGGGGTTGGATGGCTAATATATAATTAAGGCTGTCTGATTCCAGAGCTTGTAGTTAACCAAGACCCTATGCTTTCTCAGACTGTTAATGTTTTTACCTTCTGAGACTTGGGTTGAATCAAATAATGAACTCCAGAAGGTGAACCATGTATTTAACCAAAGCTTGAACTCCACCCTCCCATTTCTCCCCGTAAATGGCAAGGACGTAATAGTTCAGTTTGAACTGTAATCATACATAATATTTCCTAGAATTATTGAACTCAAACTGAACCCAAACATCAATAGATAATAAAAATGAAAATGCTTCTATGTGAACATCCATGTATATTCTATTAGAGACATAAGAGCATGAAGGGTGAGATTTATAATATTATATTATAAATATTTAATGGAGCATATGGTTTAATGTAAGTCATGTTTAGTAGTATGTATTTAATATTGTTATTTAAAATATGTATTTATGTACCGTTTTTTCCTCTTTACAGAATGATCTTTACTTTATCAAGAAGTCAAATAGTAAAAATCGTGATGAAAAACAGTCCCTCATGACCAAAATAAATGAACTAAACCTCTTCAATGACAGATCAGAGAAAGAACTTAATAAAGCCAAAGCTTTGAAACAGGTGCAATAGAATCATATGTATATATAATATTAAAAAACACATATTTTCATGCTAATTGTAGAAAAATTTAAAATACCAAATTATAAAGAAGAAAATAAGTCACTATAATCACTGTAGAGAAGATAAAGTGTTATAGTATATTATTTTCTTTCAGTCTTTTAAAGAAAATTGGCTTTATATATTATATTCAAAAATTTAAAAGTATATTGCACATGTCTCCTAAACATTAATTATCTTTAAAGGCTTCCTACAGTCCATTGCATGAAGTTACCGTAATTTATTTAACCATCTCCTATTTTTGGATATGTGTTTCTAGTGTTTGGCTATTCTAAATGGTGCTATCATGTACTGTGCACATATTTCGTTGTACAGTTGTTCATGTATCTCCTTAGGATAAATTTCTAGCTGTATAATTATGGTTCAAAAAGAATGAATATTTTCAGTGTCTTGAAACTATTTTCAAGCCAAATTGCCTTCTAGAGGGTTCAGTTAATACTCCTACCAGCAGTGTGTAAGCATTCTATTTTACTCACCACCACCAGGGCTGGATAATATAATTTATAAAATTATTGTCAATTTGATGGGCAAACATGGTATCTCATTGTTTTTAGTCTGCACTTTAGAAATTGGTGACATTTTAAAGCATTTTATGTTTAAACATAAAATTTAAAATACTTATGTTTCAATTAAAATGTTTAAACATTTTTTTCTATTATATTCCATAATTTTTCTTTTGGATTTCTAGTTCATTTTCTTGCCCATATTTCCATTAGGAGGTTTATATGTTTCTTTATTTATTTGGTTGTGCTGGGTCTTAGTGGTGGCAGGTGGGCTCCTTAGTTGTGGCTCGTGGGCTCCTTAGTTGTGGTATGCAAACTCTTAGTTGTGGCACACATGTGGGATCTAGTTCCCTGACAAGGGATTGAACCCGGGGCCCCCTGCATTGGGAGTGCAGAGTCTTATCCACTGCGCCACCAGGGAAGTCCCCAGGTGGTTTATATTTTTTAAATGCTTGGCAAAAGATCTTCATATGTTAAAATATTAACTCATAAATATTTGTCCCATTGTCTTTAAATTTCTATTCAGTTTTTTTTGACATAAAAACTTTTTTTAACATTATATGTTTGAGTATTTTTCCCTGTATAATTTTTATGCTTAGAAACTTTTTCATCACACTAAAAATCAAACAGATATTTACTATTTCTAGTGGCTGCACTGGTTTAATCTCTTACATTAAGTTCTTTCATTCACCTGGCATTTATTTTTGGTACATATGAGATATGGGGATCTAATCTGTTTCTCCAGCTAACAAGCTTTGTTTTGAATTCACAAAATCTTATATTCTAGAGTGTTTTTTCTGGGCTTTCTATTCTGAAAACTGATCTATTAGTGTGATCTTGTGTCAGCACTCTACTCATGACTGAACTGTTTTAAAATAAAAAGGTATTTACACATTATTTTGTAAGATTTAGTTTAGAATATAAAAATGCTCATCCATTGGGTTTCATATATTTGCTGGACATTGTAACTTTCAATTTTATATGTTCTTCTTTTTGTTTTTTTAGTAAACTTGAATTTAAAATTGAATTATAATAAAAGACTTGGAATAACCATAAACCCTTTCCTTAAAATAAAAATAAAAGGAAAATCAGTCATGACTCAGAGCAATCTAAATTTAACCCTAATTAATATCTTGGTCAATGGTCAAATTAGAAAATGTTATATTTTCAAGTTTGACTTTTGTAGCAATAAAAAGGAAATATATTTTGGTTTGGATATGCAAATTATTATTTCAATATTTGACGATTTTGTTATGTTGATAGGATTTGATGATAGAAGACAATCTTTTAAAACTTGAGGTTAAACGTATTCGAGATATGCTTCACAGTAAGGCAGAAGAAGTTCTTTCTCTGGAAGAAAGAAAACAGCAATTACACACTGCTATGGAAGAACGGAATGAAGAAATTAAGGTTCACAAAAAAATGCTTGCATCACAAATAAGATGTGTTGATCAAGAACGGCAAAATATAAGGTAACAATTAGAGTTTTAAAATCCTGCTCACAAATTTTAAAAACGTTAAGAGTAATGTCAGAAGAACTGACTGCTCCCTCCACCACCCTGGATGTCCATCTTTTTCTTATTTGTTTGAAAAAGCTTTTAATATAATACATAGGCCATATTTTAGCTACAAATCTATGCTTTTCCCTCTCTTTCCTTAGGCTAACTCCTCATTCTTTAGAGTTATCCTTTTACCTTAAGATCATTAATCTCCTTGGAACTGATTTTTGTGTATGGTTTGTGGTAAGGGTCCAATAACATGCTTTCCCTTATGGATACCCGACAGCTGCATTTATTGAAGCAGTTTTCCCCTAGAGATTTCGCATATCTTTTATAAGATTTATTCCTGGATACATGCTATTTTTTCTTAATGTTACTATCAGTGTTATCTCCTTTTAAAGCATTTCATTTTTGGTTTGTTGCTGGTGTATAGAAATGCAGTTGATTTCTGTATATTAAGTATTCAGCAGCCTTGCTTAAATTTTTATTAATTCTAACAATTGATCTGTAGATTCTACTTTCTAGGTATTTCACTGACATCATTTGCAAATAACAGTTTTGTGTCTTCCTTTTCAATCTTTATAACTTTTCTTGTTCTTACTTTATTGTCCTTGTTATCTAACCTCCAGTTCAATGCTGAATAGCAGTGGTGATTGCAGGTACCCTTGTCTTGCAGGTGGTTGATCTTAAAGGGAAAGTTTTAACTGTTTTATCTTTAAGTATCAAGTTTACTATAGTGTTTTTTTGAGATTCTCTTTATAATATTAAGTGAGTTCCCATCTATTTTCATTCTTTGCTAAGAGGTTGTTTTAATTTGTTTAATCAGGAATGAATGTTGACTATTATATGCTTTTTTTGTACTCACTGATATGATGTAGCTTCTTCAGTCTGTTAATATAATTGAATATATTGATTGCTTTTTCAAAGTTAAAACAAACTTACATTCCTGTAATAAATACAGCTATTTGTTACATATTACATTTTGTATGTATCTAGATTTGGTTTGCTAATATTTTTATACAATTTTTGCATCTATGCTTATAATTCTCTCTCTCCTGCCCTTGTCAAATTATCAGGTTATTAAGGTTACATCTACTTTTATAAAATGATCTTTGTGCTTCTTATTTTTCTACACTCTGCATAAGCTTGTAAAAGAGCAGAATTATATCTTTCTTGAATTTTCAAATACCTCACCAGTAAAGCCATTGGACATCTGGAGTTTTTTGAGGGGGATTTTCAACTGTTGGTTTAATCATTTTATTGGTTATAGGACAATGAAGATCTTGTATTTTTTTCTTGAATCTATTTTAGTAAGTTATATATTTTTCCTAGGAAAAATTTTCCATCTCTTCTAAATTTTCAAAGTTATTACCATAAAGTTGTTCACAATATTTTTATTTTATTTTATTATATATTTAATAGCTGCAGTGCTTGTAGCTTTTCATTCCTGATATTGGTTATTGTGACTTCTCTTTTTTGGGTGGGATAAGTCCTGCCAGTAGTTAATGAATTTTATTACTCTTTGAAAAGAATAAACTCTTGCTGATTTTTCTCTATTGTGAATTCATTTTCTATTTTATTAATTGCTGCTCTCACATTTACTATTTCTTTCTTCTATTTTTGTGGATTTATTTTTATGTTCTTTTCCTAACTTCTTGAGATAAGATGCTTAGCTAATTAGTTTTCCACTTTGAAGGCTAAAGCAATTCCCTGAAGTATTACCTAGCTGTATCCCACACAATTCTCTGTAACGGCCAGATAGTAAATATTATAGGTTTTGCTGGCCATATAGTCTCTGTTGCAACAACTTGACTCTGCCACTATGGAGTGTAAGCAGCCCTAGACAAAATGCAAATAAATGAGTGTGGCTGTGTTCCACTTTATGGACACCGAAATTTGAATTTCATAGAATTTTTGTATTTCATGAAATAGAAACTTTCTCTTGATTTTTCAACCATTGTACATTAAAAAATGTAAAAGCCATTCTTTGCTCATGGGCTGTACAAAAACAAGTAGCAGGTATAGGATGGTTTGCTGACCTTGGCTTTTTATCTCTAAGTGGTACCATTCCACTGTATGTGTCTACCCTAATTTATATATATATTTACCTGTTGATGAATATTTCAGTTGTTTCCAGTTTGGGGCTATTACAGATAAAGCTGCTATTAACATATGTGTTCTTGGTATGGACATATGCTTTCTTTTCTCTTGAGTAGATACCTAGAAGTGGAATAGCTGGATCATATGGTAGGTATTCTCTTTGTCTTTCTGTTCTTTCATTGGTTTTACTGAATTTTTCCCCTTTTTTCCTCTTTGTTTGTAGTATGTATATTCTAATTTAAATTATTTTATTTTTAAATTCAAAAGAAATTCTAATCTTCCTATCTCTCTGAATACTGAAGATTAGTTACTATTATTTTTTCCTTCCTAAAATAGTTACAACTTTTAGCATGTTTTACTGCTGTATTTCCTTTCTCCATCTTTCATTTATTATTGAAATCACCGATTATAGTTTCGGGTTGTTATTTGTTTTTAATGTTATGTCTCTGCTTTGAAAAGAACTCTTTCTTATAACTTGCATTAAACTGTACAGCCAATTGCCAGCAATAATTTCAACCTAGCTACGTGTTTTACTTGTTTCTTGGTTTAATATTCTTTCATGTATCTTTTGTTATTCTATTTCCTTGGATTCTTATTTCATTTCTCTGGAATATGTTTTGAAACTTTTTCTCAAGAACTGATGTTTTCTGAAATTTTCGAGTCCTTGTATGCTTAAAACATATTTATTCTTCCCCATGTTTGAATTACAGTCGAAGTTTGAAAGTGTTGTTTCATATTCTTCCAGATTAAAGTGTTGTTTATGGGAGGTCTGGTTCCAGATAGGGAACCTGGTTTTTGTTTTCTTTCTGGAAGCTTTGGGACAATGTTTTTATTTGGGGGATTTCAGAACTTTCATGGGTGTGTCTGGGTGTTTTATCCTTTTTCTTGTTTGACCCTTGGTGAGCTCCTTCAATTATTTCATTCAAGTCTTTCTTCATATCAGGAAAATATTTTTCTGTTAGTTTTTCAATTTTTTTTTCTCACACCACTCTCTCCATCTGTTGCTCATTTTTGTTGCTCCACTCTCTCCATCTGTTGCTCTCCATCTGTTGCTCAAGACTAAGACTGGATGCTTAGTCTTCTAGATTTCTTAACTTTTCTCTCATTTTAATTTTTTATTCTTTTTATTCCACTTTTTAAGGTATTCTCTCTCGCCCCATTAGCATCCTTTCTGTCTTCTCCCCATACCCTGCCCCTCTGTCTTTCTCCTCTCTCTATATCATTGATTCAGTCTTTCGACCTGCTTCGTTTCCGACCTGGTGGTCCCCCTCTCCCGGGAGGTCACCATGTTGAGGCCCAACTTAGTGCGGACACCCAGTTGGCATAGCACACTACAGTACAGAGCTCGTGGGCTCAAGAGATCCTCCTGCCTTAGCCTCCTGAGTGGCTGTCACTACAGGCTTGTGCCCACCATGCCCAGTATTCTTTACTACTTTTAAATTAAAAAGTGGAGATTATTTGAGAGAACTCTTATTCTTTCATTGGTTCTTTCTTTTCATAGCAGCCCATTCTTGTTTTACGGGCATTTTTGGATGTAATATCCTTTCATGTTTTAGAAGATACTAATTAGAATACTTTGAAAGTTTTTTTCTATCCCATACATTATCTTTGTTTCTCCTAGGGTCTATTCTGTCTTTGCTCATTTTGTTCTTTTCATTCATACCGTTAGCTTTTCATAAATGCTGATAATCTTTGGCTCTGTTATATTTATTAACAAATGCTTAATTAATAATCATGGTGATTGGTATAGCTGGCTGGTATGGGTTCCTTCTGCAATTAGGTAGATTGCTTTTTCTAACAGGTCTCTCCCCTAACTGGGAGGGCTGACTGTAAACTCTGGGCTAGTCTGTCCTGTAAGGAGCATAAGGGGTTTATTTTGGGCAATGAAAGGTTTCATTTCTGGCTGGCACTGCCTTTCTTTTTTATTAACCTCCATTGTTGTGGAGGCCTGGAATTACTTCATGCTCTTTTTTGCTTTTCTCTCCAGCTTCAACATACAATGTTAGGAACTCTGGTAATTTTGAGGGTTATCACTGGAGCATAAATAATTCCTGCCAACATTTCTATGTACTTTGAGGGGTTGAGGAGCGTGGCCCAGATGTTCTATAGGCAATCCTTTTATTAATTACCTTGACAGTAGCCTCAGAGATCACTCTTGCTCTTTTTATTTCTTATTACTGAGTTTGGATTTTCTCCAGACTTCTTTGGTGAAAAATGGCTCTTATTACTATATAATCTTCTGAATCTCCATTTTTTTTCATCCTGTCAATCATATTCCATTTGTTTTCCATTTTTCATGAATTCATGAAAAAATTTTCTTTCTTTTCCCAGAGCTGTGGTGGGTTTTTTGGTTTATTTTTCTTTTAATCTTTTCCATTTTAGGAAGGAGGAGAGAGATTCTTGTGCTCAGTCTACCATCTTAAGCTAGAAGGGCAACAAGACTTGTCTTTTAAAATCACATAAAGGACGAGTACATATTTTCTGATGAAACAATAATAATACTTCAAAATAAGTAAAGCTGTAACTTCTGATACTTAATATATTTTACCATCAACTTTCTTTAGGAGTAGGAACCTGGTATGTTGAAGATTTCTTTTCACCATGATTGGAAGGCTTATTTTCACGAAGTTGTAGCAGGCAAACAAGTCACTGTCCATGTTGCTGTGCATATATTAACATTCTTAGTATTATTATTATATAAGTTAAAAAATAGTTTAAAAATATAAATTTACTGGAATAGAAGGAAAAAAGTAACAAGGAGATTTAAAAATCAAAATCTTAGGAGACAATTCTCCAAAGGTTTCTCATATTTCTGCATGCCTTGCAAGGAGAGGCACTGGCTTTCCTGTTCTGGAAAGACAAAGGAGCAAGGTAAAAACCTACAAGACCAAATAAATGAAGATGAAATAGGCAACCTACCTGAAAAAGAATTCAGAGTAATGATAGTAAAGATTATCCAAAATCTCGGAAACAGAATGGAGAAAATACAAGAAGCATTTAACAAGGATCTAGAAGAACTAAAGAGCAAACAGTGGCAAACAACACAATTCCTGAAATTAAAAATACTCTAGAAGGAAACAATAGCAGAATAACTGAGGCAGAAGAATGGATAAGTGACCTGGAAGATAAAGTGGTGGAAATAACTGCCAGGGAGCAGAATAAAAAAAAAAGAATGAAAAGAATTGAGGACAGTCTCAGAGACCTCTGGGACACTATTAAATGCACCAACATTTGAATTATAGGGGTCCCACAAGAAGAAGAGGAAAAGAAAGGGTCTGAGAAAAAATTTGAAGAGATTATAGTTGAAAACTTCCCTAACATGGGAAAGAAAATAGTCAATCAAGTCCAGGAGGCACAGAGAGTACCATACAGGATAAACCCAAAGAGAAACACACCAAGACACATGTTAATCAAGCTATCAAAAATTAAATACAAACTATTAAAAGCAGCAAGTGAGGGCTTCCCTGGTGGTGCAGTGGTTGAGAGTCTGCCTGCCAATGCAGGGGACACAGGTTCGTGCCCCGGTCCAGGGAGATCCCACATGCCGCGGAGTGGCTAGGACCATGAGCCATGGCCGTTGAGCCTGCACGTCTGGAGCCTGTGCTCCGCAACAGGAGAGGCCACAACAGTGAGAGGCCCACATACCGCAAAAAAAAAAAAAAAAAAAAAAGCAGGAAGGGAAAAGCAACAAATAACATACAAGGGAGTCCCCATAAGGTTAACAGCTGTTCTTTCAGCAAAAGCTCCGCAAACCAGAAGGAGTGGGAGGACACATTTAAAGTGATGAAAGGGAAAAACCTACAACCAAGATTACCCAGCAAGGGTCTCATTCAGATTCGAAGGAGAAATTAAAAAGTTTACAGATAAGCAAAGTTTAACAGAATTAAGCACCACCAAACCAGCTTTACAACAAATGTTACAGGAACTTATCTAGGCAGGAAACACAAGAGAAGGAAAAGATCTACAAAAACAAATCCCAAACAATTAAGAAAATGGTAATGGGAACATACATATCAATAATTACCTAAAAGGTAAATGGATTAAATGCTCCAACCAAAAGACACAGAATGACTGAATGGATACAGAAACAAGACTCATACATATGCTGTCTACAAGAGACCCACTTCAGACCTAGGGACACATACAGAGTGAAACGGGATGGAAAAAGTTATTCCATGCAAATGGAAATCAAAAGAAACCTGGAGTAGCAATTCTCATATCAGACAAAATAGACTTTAAAATAAAGACTACTAGAAGAGACAAAGAAGGACACTACATAATGATTAAGGGATCAATCCAAGAAGAAGATATAACAATTGTAAATGTTTATGCACCCAACATAGGAGCACCTCAATACATAAGGCAAATACTAACAGCCATAAAAGGGGAAATCGACAGTAACATAAAAACAGTAGGGGACTTTAACACCTCACTTTCACCAATGGACAGATCATCCAAAAGAAAATAAATAAAGAAACCCAAGCTTTAAATGACACATTCAACAAGATGGACTTAATTGGTATTGATCGGGCATTCCATCCAAAAACAACAGAATACACTTTCTTCTCAAGTGCTCATGGAACATTCTTCAGGATACACCATATCTTGGGTCACAAATCAAGCCTTGGTAAATTTAAGAAAACTGAAATTGTATCAAGTATCTTTTCTGACCACAACACTATGAGTCTAGATATCAATTACAGGAAAAAAATCTGTAAAAAACACAAACACATGGAGGCTAAACAATACACTACTAAATAACCAAGAATCACTGAAGAAATCAAACAGGAAATCAAAAAATACCTAGAAACAAATGACAATGAAAACACAATGACCCAAAACCTATGGGATGCAGCAAAAGCAGTTCTAAGAGGGAACTTTATAGCAACACAATCCTACCTCAAGAAACAGGAAACATCTTGAATAAACAATCTAACCTTACATCTAAAGCAATTAGAACAAAAAAACCCAAAGTTAGCAGAAGGAAAGAAATCATAAAGATCACATCAGAAGTAAATGAAAAGGAAATAAAGGAAACGATAGCAAAGATCAATAAAACTAAAAGCTAGTTCTTTGAGAAGATTAAATTGATAAACCATTAGGCAGACTCATCAAGAAAAAGAGGGAGAAGACTGAAATCAATAGAATTAGATATGAAAAAGGTGAAGTAACAACTGACACTGCAGAAATACAAGGGATCATGAGAGATTACTACAAGCAACTATATGCCAATAAAATGGACAGGCTGGAAGAAATGGACAAATTCTTAGAAAAGCACAACCTTCTGAGACTGAACCAGGAAGAAATAGAAAATATAAACAGACCAATCACAAGCACTGAAATTGAAACTGTGATTAAAACTCTTCCAACAAACAAAAGCCCAGGACCAGATGGCTTCACAGGCGAATTCTATCAAACATTTAAAGAAGAGCTAACACCTATCCTTCTCAAACTCTTCCAAAATATAGCAGAGGGAGGAACACTCCCAAACTCATACTACGAGGCCACAATCACCCTGATACCAAAAGCAGACAAAGATGTCACAACAAAAGAAAACTACAGGGCTTCCCTGGTGGCGCAGTGGTTGAGAGTCTGCCTGCCAATGCAGGGTCACGGGTTCGTGCCCCGGTCCAGGGGGATCCCATATGCCATGGAGCGGCTAGGCCCGTGAGCCATGGCCGCTGAGCCTGCGTGTCAGGAGCCTGTGCTCCGCAACGGGAGGGGCCACAGCAGTGAGAGGCCCACGTACTGCAAAAAAAAAAAGAAAAAGAAAACTACAGGCCAGTGTCTCTGATGAATATAGATGCAAAAATCCTCGACAAAATACTAGCAAACAGAATCCAACAGCACACTAAAAGCATCATACACCATGATCAAGTGGGGTTTATCCCAGGAATGCAAGGATTCTTCAGTATATGCAAATCAATCAATGTGATACACCATATTAACAAACTGAAGGATAAAAACCATTATGATAATCTCAATAGATGCAGGAAAAGCTTTTGACAAAATTCAACACCCATTTATGATAAAAAATTCTCCAGAAAGTAGGCATAGAGGGAACCTACCTCAACATAATAAAGGCCATATATGACAAACCCACAGCCAACATCATTCTCAATGGTGAAAAACTGAAACCATTTCGTCTAAGATCAGGAACAAGACAAGGTTGCCCACTCTCACCACTATTATTCAACATAGTTTTGGAAGTTTTAGCCACAGCAATCAGAGAAGAAAAAGAAATAAAAGGAATCCAAATCAGAAAAGAAGTAAAGCGGTCACTGTTTGCAGATGAAATGATACTATACATAGAGAATCCTAAAGATGCTACCAGAAAACTACTAGAGCTAATCAATGAATTTGGTAGAGTACCAGGATACAAAATTAACACACAGAAATCTCTTGCATTCCTATATACTAATGATGAAAAATCTGAACGAGAAATTAAGGAAACACTCCCATTTACCACTGCAACAATAAGAATAAAATACCTAGGAATAAAGCTACCTAAGGAGACAAAATACCTGTATGCAGAAAACTGTAAGACACTGATGAAAGAAATTAGAGATGATCAAACACATGGAGAGATGTACCATGTTCTTGGATTGGAAGAATCAACATTGTGAAAATGACTATACTACCCAAAGTAATCTACAGATTTAATGCAGTCCCTATCAAACTACCAATGCCATTTTTCTTAGAACTAGAACAAAAAAATTGCAGAAAAGATCCTGAATAGCCAAAGCAATCTTGAGAAAGAAAAACGGAGCTGGAGGAATCAGGCTCCCTGACTTCAGACTATACTACAAAGCTACAGTAATCAAGACAGTATGGTACTGATACAAAAACAGAAATATAGATCAATGGAACAGGATAGAATGCCCAGAGATAAAACCAGGCACATATGGTCACCTTTTCTTTGATAAAAGAGGCAAGAGTATACAATGGAGAAAGACAGCCTTTTCAATAAGTGGTCCTGGGAAAACTGGACAGCTACAGGTAAAAGAATGAAATTAGAACACTTCCTAACACCATACACAGAAATAAACTCAAAATGGATTCAAGTCCTAAATGTAAAGCCAGACACTATAAAACTATGAGAGGAAAACATAGGCTGAACACTCTGTGACATAAATCACAGCAAGATCCTTTGTGACCCACCTCCTAGAGAAATGGAAATAAAAACAAAAATAAACAAATGGGACCTAATGAAACTTAAATGCTTTTGCACAGCAAAGGAAACCATAAAAAAGATGAAAAGACAACCCTCAGAATGGGAGAAAATATTTGCAAACGAAGCAACTGACAAAGGATTAATCTCCAAAATATACAAGCAGCTCATGCAGCTCCATATCAAAAAAACAAACAACCCAATCCAAAAATGGGCAGAAGACCTAAATAGGTATTTCTCCAAAGATATACAGATTGCCAACAAACACAGGAAAAGATGCTCAACATCACTAATCATTAGGGAAATGATTAGTGATGTTGAGCAAATCAAACAAATCAAAACTACAATGAGGTATCACCTCACACCAGTCAGAATGGCCATCATCAAAAATTTACAAACAATAAATGCTGAAGAGGGTGTGGAGAAAAGGGAACCCTCTTGCACTGTTGGTGGGAATGTAAATTGTATAGCCACTATGGAGAATAGTATGGAGATTCCTTAAAAAACTAAAAATACAACTACCGTATGATCCAGGAATCCCACTACTGGGCATATACCCTGAGAAAACAATAATTCAGAAAGCGTCAGGCACCACTATGTTCTTTGCAGCACTATTTACAATAGCCAGGACATGGAAGCAACTTAAGTGTCCATCGACAGGTGAATGGATATAGAAGATGTGGAACATATATACAATGGAATATTACTCAGCCATAAAGAGAAATGAAATTGAGTTATTTTTAGTAGGTGGATGGACCTAGAGTCTGTCATGCAGTGAAGTAAGTCAGAAAGAGAAGAACAAATACCATGTGCTAACACATATATATGGAATCTAAAAAAAAAAATGGTTCTGATGAACCTAGGGGGCAGGAAAGGAATAAAGACACAGACATAGAGAATGGACTTGAGGACATGGGGGCTGGTGAAGGGTAAGCTGGGATAAAGTGAGACAGTAGTGTTGAGATATATACACTACCAAATGTAAAATAGAGAGCTAGCGGGAAGCAGCTGCATGGCACAGGGAGATCAGCTCGGTGCTTTGCGACCACCTAGAGGGGTGGGATAAGGAGGATGAGAGGGAGACGCAAGAGGGAGGGGAGATGGGGATATATGTATGCATATAGATGATTCACTTTGTTATACAGCAGAAACACAACATTGTAAAGCAATTATATTCCAATAAAGATGTTAAAAAATTTTTTTTGGTTAAAAAAAAAAATTTATCATCTTAACCATTTAAAAATGTACAGTTAGTAGGGTTAGTATTTTCACATTTTTGAGCAATAGATCTCCAGAACTTTTTCATCTTATAAAACTGAAACTATCTTTTAAAACTTTTTGGTAAAAAACACATAAAATTTATCATCTTAACAATTTTACAATGTACAGTTAGTAGTGTTATATATTTTCACATTGTTGAGCAACAGATCTCCAGAACTTTTTCATCTTGTAAGACTGAAACTCTATACCCATTAAATATTACCTTCCCATTTCCCCCTTCCCCCAGCCCTTAGTAGCCACTATTCTTTCTGTATGAATTTGACTACTTTAGATACCTCACATAAGTGGAATCATGTAGTATTTCTCTTTGTGACTGGTTTATTTCATTTAGCATAATGTCCTCAAGGTTCACCATGTAGCATGTGACAGAATTTCCTCTTTAAGGCTGAATAATATTCCATTTTATGTATCTTATTCATTCGTCTGTCCATGGGCATTTGGCTTGCTTCCGCATCTTGGCTTTTGTGAATAATATATGAACATTGGTGTGCAGGTATCTCTTTGAGAACCCGCTTTAAATTCTTTAGGATATATACCCAGAAGTGGGATTGCTGGATCATATGGCTCTTCTATTTTTAAGTTTTTGAGGAACTGCCATACTTTCCATAGCATTTGCACCATTTTACTGTCCCACTAATAGTGGTTAAAGGTTCTGTTTCTCCACTTCCTCACTAATACTTTGTTGGTTTTTTTTTTTGTCTTTTTGATAGTAGCCATTCTCATGGGTGTGAGGTGACATCTCATTGTGGTTTTGATTTGCACTGGACCATCTTTTAAAAGATGTTTGGATAGTGAGCAGCCTTGGGAGCTAGAGATAGTATCTCCCTCTGCAGCAAAGGTTAGGTATGTTTGCTTATTTTCCATTATAAAATATTTGGATTAACTAAGCTTGAGGTTCTTCAGTTGTGACATAAACCTGCTGTATGTGCAGCATCCATTTGAGCTCCTCCTCACCTGCATGGCACTTTGGGAGCAAGGGGAACTAATGCAAATAGGAAGCTCATGCTACTTGGTATGTGCCATGAGTGATAAAGGCCTTTTCCTCTGACCCATAAATCTTGTGTTTTTTTGCCAGCATCCATGAAACTGTGGCGGGCTAACTTGTTAGCTTTCAAATTGGGTGAAATCTGAGACCCTTCACACTGAATTATAAAATTGCAACGTGAGAATATATTTAAACTGTTTGAGTTCAGTAGTAACAGAAAACTGTCTTCTGTAAGAACAGTAGTCCTTTAAAAGTATATTGTTTTTCAGTGTTTAATTTTTCTTTTCCTTTTCATACTAGTGCTGAGTTTCATGAGCGGCTAAGTAAAATTGATAAGCTGAAGAATAGATATGAAATTCTTACTGTTGTTATGCTGCCTCCTGAGGGAGAAGAGGAGAAAACGCAGGCCTATTACGTAATAAAGGTAATCTTAATGGATTTACAGTTGTGATAGAATGAAGTATTCATTCTTTCTTAGCTCTTTGTTAAAAACCAAAATGGCAAATTTATTTTTGCCATGAAATTTCAAATTTCATAGTACTCCAGTAGCTATTACACTTAATTAGGTCATAAAACATGATTTGCTAGATGGAGGTACTGAAGCATTATTAGTTTTATACACGAGGTCAAAGAGAGGTCTGGACCACCCTGACACTGTTTTTTTGCTATCATTTGTGTCATGTCTTTTTCCTTCATTTATTCAAGGTTCATAATCTCTTTTACTCTAAGACCCACTGTCACTCTGGGTGTCCTTAACATGTTGTGACAACCTGTTCAAAACCTCAGGCTCAAAGCTTTACTTCACTGTAGTCATGCACTCATGTGACCACAGCCTAGACTTTATTGTCACCTAGAGCTACACCACCTCTGAATCTTACACTCCAGTTTATCATTGCTGTCCTGGTATGGCAGATAGCTAGAGAGGAAGAGGGCTGTTCCTTTGCTTTCGTTTTAGGTGGGAGACAAACAGATCAGGTGAATCTACTGTTTTTTTTTTTTTTTTTTGGTCCGGTATGTGGGCCTCTCACTGTTGTGGCCTCTCCCATTGCGGAGCACAGGCTCTGTACACGCAGGCTCAGCGGCCATGGCTCACGGGCCCAGCCGCTCCGTGGCATGTGGGATCCTCCCAGACCGGGGCACGAACCCATGTCCCCTGCATCGGCAGGCGGACTCTCAACCACTGTGCCACCAGGGAAGCCCGAATCTACTGTTTTTTTCTGATGTTTTGAGAGTTGTCTGCCATCTCGTGATTATCTGTACCTTGTAACCCTAAAGGGAAATTTAGAAGTGATCAGGACTTGGATGCAATTTCCTTCCTGACTACTGCTATATTCATCTTTCCCTTGTAGAAAATACCCTGAACAGGTGTGATTTCCTTTGCAGAGAGGTCTGGGAAGTTACTCTAAACAGTTCAAAGAAGTAATGGAGATTGTAACTTTAGGTCATTTTTCCTGTATCATACATGGATAGGAGTGAGAAAGAGATCTCCAATTCACATCTTTAGAGGATGGCCCTTGTGGATGCACCCTCCATTTGGACTTCTACTTAATCTTCTAAGTTTCCTTCTGTAGCCCTTAAGGCTGCCCCTAACCTACTACACTGTGTGATATGTCTGCCACTTTGCCTCAGGAAATTCCACCCAACCTATATGAGAAATGAGTCCCAGCTCTCAAACCCTTCTTATAACTCATCAGTCTTTATTAGTATGTGAGGCTTCTGCCCACTATTAACAGGACTTTCCTCCTCTCAGGTTTTGAAGGTTCCCAAGGGGTGAATTGTAGGCTCTAGTCTGTTAAATGATGGGAAGTAGATAGATGTTGCAATTCCAGCTAAGTTTCTCTACCAACAAGGGCTTTGATGAGTTACATAAAAGCACTGGTGTTAGAGTGCTTTTGTCCATGCCTTGGTTCTATCACTGATTAGGTAGGTGACCTTGAATAAGTTATTTAACCATTTGGGGTCTTAGTTTACTCACTTAAAATATTAGGGTAATATTGTTACTTTTGTTTTAAGAAGTAAATGAGAAAATATATGTAAAGCCCTTAAACAGTGTCTGGAACAAAATGAGCTCTCAGTGAATATTAGCTATCATTACCGTTATTGCTGTTATGATGATGATGATGAAGTATCCACTTCTCAGGAAAACAGGCAAATTTTATGAGGAAGAGTATTCCTTCTGTGCCACTATAGTGAATATGTGAAATTAATCAAGGCTATCAGTTGCCCTTCTTAATTTCCTGATGTCATACTTCACTTTCCTCCAGGGTCCATAGCTTGCCACACAGTTATTCACATTTTTTGTTGTCAGCATATTTAAATGTTTTACTCATAACACTTCACATGTGCCAGATGTGTAAAATGGAAACTTTTCTTTATAACTGAAGTCAATCTGGCTTATGTTGAGAAAAATTATCCATGGTCTGAAAATGGACAAAAGCAATCAATGGGTGTACAATGATGCCACTGCATGGTGACACCAAAGACCTGGCATTTTCTAGTGGGCCCTACAGGGATTATCTGATTCTACAGGAGTGCACACCTCTGACTGATTTTCTATTTACCACTGTTTAGAAGTCTAAGGTATTTATGGAATTAGATCAGGATTTTGTATAAATGAACAAATTCAACTCATTCATTTGACAAACAAACTGACCTTGGAGTAGGGAAGTAAATGACTTAATGTTACTCAGCTTACTAGTAGGAAATCCACAACTAAAATCTAGCTGTTTTGATTCATTCTAGCTCTTTCTCCCTACACTATATTTTGAATGAAATGTTTGCTAATTCTAGACTCAACTTGAAAGAATTAGATGTAATTTACCTAAGAACGTTATTTTCTTTGCTAAGCTTAATTTTTTATTATGTACTATTTGCTATAAAAATGTGTAACGTATCTTGAAGCATAATAAAACAACTGAAAATGTTAAGAATTAAAACATTACCAAAAAAAATTCCAGTGACCACATTCTGGTTTAAATATAGATACTTGGGATTGAATAAATTTACCAATGAAATTATTAGTTGATTTTGACTAAAAATGGGTTTTGACACTTTTTAAAAATTTTATTGAAGTATAGTTGATTTACAATGTTGTGTTAATTTCTTCTGTATAGCAAAGTGATTCAGCTATATATATATATTCTTTTTCAAATATTCTTTACTATTATGGTTTATCACAGGATATTGAATATAGTTCCCTGTGTTATACAGTAGGACTTTGTTTATCCATCCTATATGTAATAGTTTGCATCTGCTAATCCCAAACTCCCACTCCTTCCGTCCCCCACTCCCCTCCCCCTTGGCAACCACAAGTCTGTTCTCTATATCTGTGGGTCTGTTTCTGTTTCATAGATATGCTCATCTGTGTCATATTTTAGATTCCACATATATGTGATATGATATTTAGCTTTCTCTTTCTGACTTACTTCACTTAGTATGATAATCTCTAGGTCCATCCATGTTGTTGCAAATTGCTTTATTCTCTTTTATGGCTGAGTAATATTCCATTGTATACATGTACCACATCTTTATCCTTTCATCTGTTGATGGACACTTAGGTTGTTTCCATGTCTTGGCTATTGTGAATACTGCTGCTATGAACATAGGGGTGCATGTATCTTTTTGAATTATAGTTTTGTCTGGGTATATGCCCAGGAGTGGGATTGCTGGATCATATGGTAGCTCTATTTTTAGTTTTTTAAGGAACCTCCATACTGGTCTCCATAGTGGCTGTACCAATTTACATTACCAGCAACAGTGTAGGAGAGTTCCCTTTTCTTCAAACCCCCTCCAGCATTTGTTATTTTTAGACTTTTTGATGATGGCCATTCTGACTGGTGTGAGGTGGTACCTCACTGTAGTTCTGATTTACATTTCTCTAATGATTAGTGATGCTGAGCATCTTTTCACGGGGGCACTTTTAAATATATATGCATGCTATCCCTCTCAACCCTTAATTGCAGTTCCTTGGAACTGTTTGGGTACAACTCTAGAAGGCTTAGCTCAGTGACAGTTAAGCTGGAAAAAGTCACTGGGTATGTTCACTCACTGAGGAATTTTTGGTTTTCAGCAATTTACAGACTTCATTTTTTCTAGCCATATTTATCACAATCATCTAATTAAAACTTTTAAAAATGTGATTATACATAAAATTTGCTGTTTTAATAATTTTTAAGTGTACAGTTCAGTGGTACTAAGTATATTCATATTGCTGTGCAGTCAACACAAGAGCCATCCCCAGAACTTTTTTTATCTTTCAAAACTGAAACTGTACCCATTAAACAATAACTCCCCATTTCTCCCTCTCCAAAACTCCTGGCAACCACCAATCTACTTTGTTTTTGTGAATCTGACTACTCTAGGTACCTCATATAAGTAGGATCATGCAGTATTTTTCCTTTAAAAAATATGTGACACTTTATGGGTATACTTTGTTCACCTCTTTTACCACTAAGACTTAAAATGAGAAAGTGTGCCAAGCCGCTTTCAGGTGAGAAACATACATTCTTTTTATTTAATATCTAGTTTGAAACCGCTTCTAGCTAACCTTATTTATCTTCTCAGTAAAGTTTATACCGGCTTAACTTTTCGTTCATTTTTGTTGGAGAGTTTTCATGTAAGCTTTGGTTGGTTACTACACTGCCATCATGCTTTTGTAGCCTATGTGCTATATTTGGAAGGCCTTGAGGATTTGGTCTTTTACTTTAAATCAGGTGCAAGAAATAAATGCTTGGTGCTGCATGTAGGCCCCACGGCAAACTGGTATTGTTGTGAGTTAACTATTTCCTGCCCTGAAAACAGACATTCTCCCCCATGATACTTTTAACCAATCTATTCCATTTTTCATAGGCTGCTCAAGAAAAAGAAGAACTTCAAAGGGAAGGTGACAGTTTGGATGCTAAGATCAACAAAGCTGAAAAAGAAATCTATGCTCTAGGAAACACCTTGCAAGTGCTGAACAGCTGCAACAACAATTACAAACAATCTTTTAAGAAAGTGACTCCATCTAGTATGTAGGAATTATTAAAACTTTAAAAATATACATGCAATGAAAACTGTAGAATTATTTACCTTCAAAAGAGGAACACTATGAGACAAGGAAAACAAAAGTGTATCATGTTTGATTCAGTTGGAAAAACTAATCCCCCTCCTTTAAAATAAGTGCTAAGGTGTTATTTCCATTATTACTTCTAGTGATATGGCATATCACTTCTCTAGGGAATTAATTTCAAATCTGAAGAGAACAGCATATTGGCTGCTCTATGCTGACAAAATAAAAATAGTTATTTCATGTCCTGTTTTTCAACAACTAGACATAAGGAATTTAACCTTTCATAAAAAAAAGTTAAAAGTTTAACTTATGTAAGACTTTAAGCTTGCTTTCTACACAGCATGTTAAAAATTTAGAGCAAAAATTCTTTAAATTCTAGGTGCTGAGTATGAGGTAAAAATTCAACTAGAAGAACAAAAGAGAGCTGTTGATGAAAAACACAGATACAAACAAAGACAAATCAGAGAACTACAGGAAGATATCCAGGTAAATTCTACAGGCTTTAGTAATAAGACCTTAGTAAAAGTTAACCATCATTATTCTTTCTTGTTATCTTGTACAAAGACAATTTTTTAGAGAATTAGATAGTGAGAGATGTCTCATTTAAATGAGAAAAAAAATAAGTGATCGAAGTATTAACTAAATTAGTTAAAATCCCAGGGCTAAAGTGTAGGTTAGACTCCTGACAATTACTTGTTGATTAGCTGATGAATCAGAGCTAGCTAATTATGATCTATCCACTAACCTTTTATTTAATGAACTTTATTTCACTTAAATCCTTTAATATCACCTTAAAGATTGTTCCTTAAAAGTCTGAAAGATAAGGAAACAACGTGCTTGGTAATAAGCAGGCTCTATAAACATTTAGATTTTTTTTGACTAATAAAGTGGAAGGAACAGGTGATATGAATTAGGAATCTTTGAAAATTGTATGCTTTCAACAATCATTGTTTGAATTGTTTATTTTTCTCCCAAATACCATAAAAATACTTTCCAGTGGAATTATATATAAAACTTAATCCATAGAGCCATTATACTTATTATCTACCAACAGAATGTACATTGTATACAAAAATAAATGAATCGAAATTAAATGAATACTTGGCAAGTTATAAAAGTTATTTCTGATCCTAACCAATAAGTATGTTAATACCTTTATTTTCTGCAGAGCATGGAAAATACTTTAGCAGTTATAGAACATTTAACAAATAATGTCAAAGAAAAAATATCAGAGAAGCAAGCTTACACACTTCAACTAAGGAGAGAAACTGAGGAGCAGAAGCCAAAATTAGAGAGAGTAACTAAACAGGTATTGGTAACTTTTAAAAACTGACCTGTCATATTTATATTTTTTTGGAGTTCCAAATGGTAACCCCAAATCCTCCTTCACCCATTAAAAAATATTAAGTTCTAGAAAACAGGTTTAAATAGTAACTGACTACTGTTGACCAACAGTGTGCAAAACTCATCAAGGAAATCCGTCTTTTGAAAGACACGAAAGATGAAACACTAGAAGAACAAGATATCAAACTTCGTGAAGTGAAACAGCTTCACAAGATCATTGATGAAATGTTAGTTGATATCACAGAAGAAAATGCTGAGATTGGTATTATCCTTCAAACATACTTTCAACAGGTAATAAGAGTATCTTCTAGTTAAATATATTTCTTAAACATTTCACGAAAAAAATTTATGGTATTCATCATAAAGTGAAGTCTAATGAAAAATATTATAAAATGCAGTGGTACTGACTGCTATTGACTATCCTTCCAGAGTGGTTTAGCACTACCTACAGCTAGTACTAAAGGGAGTCGTCACAGTTCTAGATCTTCTTCCCAGACTTCACTGGTATCAGCAAGGTAAGTGGAAGGAGAAAACACCGTCTCCTTACTTATTTACCTACAACTCTTACAGCTTCCATCCTAAGTGAACTCAGCTACTTCCACATGCCACAGCTATGGCATGTGTCAGGGTCACATATACAGAAAACAGCCAGCAGGGCAGGACTCTTTCCTTCTGACTTCTGTCTGGTGTTATTTTCATTTTGGCATAAGTGCTTTGTGACTAGCAGCTATCTCAGTAGGATAAAGCAGGGTGAGATTCTGGAGGGTACGTTTAGCATGGTCATCCCTGAGTATGGGGAGAATTTATTAAACCATAAAAGGGCAACTTGGTTGTACAGACTTATTATTAAAATCCATTGTAAAATCTTCAGGAGTCAGAATTTTATTTATGCTGCTTAATTTTGCTAAAAAGGAAATTATTCTTTACTTCTGCAGTTTAGTTTTATACAGAATTCTATCATCAAGTAGACATTTTGTCAACACAGCAGCCATATTACTTTTCATACTCTGTGAAGAGATGTCATGAAAGGATTTCCTAAGACAGTGTTTAAGTAAAACAAAACAAAAACACTTTCTATGTAAACACGGTGAGCAGCCACTTGAACATCCCAGTACTTTCATAAAAATATATATTTAAAAATCTTAGTATTTACAGTTGTATGGATAGTTACCACCACTTTATCCTGTCAATAGGCCCTTCACTTTCTTCTTTTTGGTTTAAATTATATAACCTATCATTTTAATCACTCTTGCCAGCACCCAACTTCCCATGCCTGTTTTTGTTACCTTTTGTTTAATGATTTTTGCAAACTTTTAATACCTAATGATTTTATCTCTAAATTGGTTATAGTTGAAAACATTTTTCATGTATCAATAGAAATATATTTGTCAAACTATTTTTCTACTGGTTTGAAACTTTATCAGCTTTTCCTTTTTAAACTAATTTCTTGATATTACTAATGGTGATGCTTTTAAAATTATTAGCACTATTAATAGTATATCTTTTTTGATCTCTTTAATTACTTGTGGGATTATGGCATCGTTTGCCATTAATGAGGGGGTCTCTACTAAAATAAAAATTTTGAATTAAGTTACAGTAATTCTGGTTTTATTCTAGGTCATCTAAGAGTACAAGTACTTCTGCTTCTCAGGCTTCAGTTAAAGTATTAGAGCTGAACTTCCCAGCCTCTTCACTAACTGGCAGCACTTCTACACCAACTAGTGCTAGCAGTGGCTCCAGTAATGGTAAAAACAAAAAGAGCAGCAAATAAACATTTTAATCTCTCTTTTGAACAAGTTGTAAACACAAAACCAAAAATCTCATAATTTAAAAATAGTATATCCCACTCTATGCTTTTGGGTGCCTTATACTGATATACAGCCCTACTGAAATAGTGTTAGAAATACAATATGACCAGACAAAAGTTTTATCCAGTGGAAAATATAAAAACTGTTAAAGAAAAAATTCAAGCTATTTGGGTCCAAATAAGCCAAAGAAATGTTTAATTTTCTTAACTTTTTGCCTACTATTTTTTTTCACATAGAGGGAAAGCAGTAAGAACAGATTCTTAACAAGGATACGTGTTATACAAGCATAGGGTTATATTTTCCACTGTTATTTTGTTTGTTATATCTCTTTTACCCTGGAAGATCCTGAAATTAGGTTTTATTAAAAGAAACATACTTCCCAGACTTTGGGGGAAGAAAACTGCAGTTTCTTCCTTTAGTATAATTAAAAAATTTTTAGTCAAAAAATGGCATTATCTCTCCCCCTCCCACCAAGAAAACAATTGATAGGAAAGAGAACCACTGTATCAATAAAAGTGCAGCTTAAATTTCTAGGAAGTAGTCCATTCTGATCTTGAAAGAAGTCAAACACATTAAAGATTTTGCTCTCAAGATACAACCAAGAATGTGTTTTCAAGATTTCCTTGATTTAATAAACAATTTAAAGAAAGCTATGCGTAATTAGATTTGTAATAGGAATTCCATAAATTTGCAGTGAAGGTAGACTACCAGATTAAGAATGTTATTTCAGTCAATACTTTATCATAACATGTGCCCAACAGTTTGAACTCCTGAAGTATTACTATGATATAAAACTGGTTTTCAAATAAATATCAGGATCTATGTACCTAAATGAGTATTGTCTCCTTCAAACCTTGGAAAAAAATATTTGTTATACAGACAATTGTCATTGTTTAGAACTGTCACTTGCAATTCCTTCTGAAAGGCAGTAGTGGTTTCTCCTGATCACTAGAATATTTTATCATTTTTAGTAATAGCCAGCAAAAGGCATAGCCAAGTCCAATGAATAAGATGGGTAAAAAGCTGAATATTGTTTCATAAAACACTGTTCTGCTAAGTGAGATTTATAAGATCTAAAAACTGATTGACCTTATGGTCACTTCAAATGTTCAGAGTTCTCATTCTCTGCCCTTTTTTACTTTGTAAATTACTTGGAAGTTGAAATATTAAACACTGTATTCTATGAAGGCAGGAATTGTATCTTAATAGTTCTCTGACCTTGGGAAAGTTACTTTATGCTTTTTTCCTCATTTGTAATATAAAGACAGTAAGAGTTATCTATATCAAAAGTTTATTGAAATAATCAGATAATATATACAAAGTGCACAGGGCCTGATACATCGGAATTGCACAGTAACTTCTACCTATTATTGAGTCACCAACCAAAGCCTAGCACAGTATTTGTGGAATGGTTAGGTTCTCAAGCCAGCATGCAAGTCTACATTTAACTCTTAAAGTAATAGTTCCAAGTTCAGTGTAATAATGTTAAATGGTGAAACAAGGGATCAACCCTATTATCTCCAAATCTAGAGTTATCCTAACATTCACCTGCTGTGTTAGAAAGTCATCTACTTATGCAAACCAAGATACTGCCTGGGTACGTACAAACTATAGACATAATGTTCAGGGAAAAAAAGTGCTGAAGATACCACTAGGGATTCTTCACAAGTAAATCTCCAATAATATATTTTTTTTCTGTGATGGGTTTCCTCAATATATCCTTATAAATTGTCTTATATAATCTGCTTAATATATCCCAGGAAAGAAGCTTTGGGGAAGATGGAATTTCTAAATTCAGGCAGGCTGTTGTATAAGATACTAACCTAATTTTTTGTAACTGAATGTAACATTAAGCCATAAAAACGCTTTGGAAAATGACAATGCTGGTTGATAGTGATGCTCAAAGAGATTTTATTAAATAAAGTGTGTGTAAAATCCTGAAGCTGTGCTAGCAATTCCTAAAGGTCAAGGCATAGTATGTCACAAGAGTTTCCACTCTAAAAACACCACTGTGTAGGATTACATAGGGATGATACCAGAACTATTAATACACAGAACTAGGGACTCTTTTCAGATAAATTTCTTGGTGCAAAGACTAATGCCCAAGTGACTGACTGATTTCTACTGCCATTACCTATTGTTTTTGACCAGAGTTTCTTTTTCTGTTCCACTGCAAAACAAATTTTAGCTTTTTCATTAGGCTCCCATCACTGAAGTCTGAAGGTCACAAATAGTACACATCCAGTTATACTAACTTTTGGTATTTTACTGTTGGCAGAAACTCCAAGACAGAACAAAGACTGTCTTCTTCCTCTATCATTCTCTGTCACTTAGACCTTTGTAGATGGATACTCACTACCCTCCAATCCACCCATCCAGTGTCATCATGAGTTGGAAAGATTCTAAAGCCCATTATAAACACCTATGACTTCTATTTATATCTATCTCTATCCCTATTTATACTGTTTTCAATAATTCGGGGAGGATCCTTACGATCCAAGTCCATTCCTTCTTCAGCTCTAGTTGCTGAAATTTATTCTAAGCCCAGGCTCTGTCAGCCTAGTCATTTATTCAGACTCTAAGAAAGGAGGTATCAGAGGAGAGGTGTTAAGGAAGAAAAGCAGAAATGCAGGCCAGCTCTAGGCTATTCAGAAACAGGCCCAGTGCCTTCCCAACTGGACATCTGCAATACTAGGACAGTTTCCTAACTTCCTTTCCCGTAGTGGAAGACCAGATTTATAGTGTGTTTCACTTGCCACTGCTGTTTTTGCTAAAAGAACTCTTTCCTACTCTGATCTATTTTTGCCTGGAATGTAGTCTCTTAGGGTCTTGCCAATATTTAAAGAAATTTCTTAGTGCTATATTGCTAGCAAGAAGGGGGGAGAAAAAGAGAAGTAAAATGGGCCCCTAGTCAACTTTCATGGCTTTATTCCTAAGGTACCTGTTAAACAGCTGATACATAAACCATTTTAATTAAATCAGGGTTTAGAGGTCAATTAGACAAGACAGATAATCTACCATTTTAAGATAAAAGTTATGCAAAAAACTTAATATTTAAAAATGAAAATGGTACTTATGAAACATTCAAATATATTTGTTTCAAAAGTCAAGAGCTTTTAATTTAACAGAGGAGAGAATGAAATAAGTTTTGATAAAAACGATCCAAGTGTTCACTGCACAAATTTAATATTCTCTCAAACAGCAGGATAAGGTGGACCCAAGAAATTCTCACACACCATAATACAATGAAGAAACAATACTTTGAGAGTGTTATCTTCAGGTGAAGAAGTTTAAATCATCAGAGTAAGAAATAACTATACATAAACAAACACAAGAAAAACCTGAAAAAAATCAAGCTATGAAAAGGGGACCTACAACTGAAACAAATATACTTTGAGGATCGCTATAAAAAGCACTTGATTTCTGTAGTCTCTACAAATAAAATAACCGCAGGAGCAGATATTTCTGCACTGGACTGTTATTACTAAAAGACCAAAACCTTTTATTAAAAGCCTTTAGTGTTAATGGTGCTGATCCCCTTGGCATATTAATTTTTTGGCTTATTTCCTTTTTCTTTCTCAAATGCAGCTATCTGATTAAATATATTGAGTAAATTTTGAGGTAAATTTTTTTTAACTCCACTTTCTGAATGCTCTTTGCTACTTAGTCCCTCTTCTGGAACCTCTGTTTTAATATCCTCCTCATAATTACCCTCTCTTTCATATTCTCCTTGATTTTTATTTAATTGATATCTTTGCTCATGTCTACTGAAATCACGTGATCCAGAATAAGTGTATTTTTTATATTTTTCAACTGACTTCCAAGAGTAGTCTGAGCTTGCTGGTGAAGTGGAATATCTCATGGAACCTGGCTCCCACCTTCTATAGTGTTCTTTTCTTCCTTCTGTATCTTTCTCAAATCTTCTATAACCATAAATTTTTATCTTGTCCTCTGAATTCCTATAGAAGGAATCTGAGGAATCTCTTCTACTGGAAAAATGTCTTTCTGATTTATGTGGCTTTTCTGTTTTGCTACTACCTGTCTGAGTTTTATAGCTATTATAAAAATCTCTTGGATCTTCAGACCTACCTCCAAAATCATCCGGAATTTCAACTGAAGATGAAGAAAGAGGGCATCTATCTTTTTCTTTTACCTGTTTCTTTTGATATGGTAACCTATCCTGCTTTTCCAGTAGTTTTTCCACTTCTTGTTTTTGGTTAAGAAAAGATGCTGAAGTATTGGCTGGAACTGGGAAGCACTCATCTTTCTTATTCTGATCTACCTGATTTGAGGATGCCTTAGCTGAATGCCTTTTGGAACTTCGAGAAGACTCTGAGCGATTCCTCTTATGTTTCTTATGCCTTTTGTGACCAGAAGAGGAAGAGGATGAAGAAGAAACTGATTCATCAGCAGAAGAAACACTCGAAGAGGAAGAAGTTGATTTTCTTCTTTTTTTCTTTAGCCTAAAAAAATGTAGTTAACTCATCAGATATGTTGAGTATAAAAGTGTTTAATTATCCATAAAGATTTTAGTTCTATTTTATTCTAAAGATTTTCATAAAAGTTGTGGCTTAGATAAGGAATTATAATAATAATCCTAGCTACTACAAGATCCAATTTTACCATGTCATGACTTTTGGAAAAAAATACGTGTGTAGACAGTTGTCACTGTAAGCAAATCCATCATTTCTGAAAGACACAGTGACATTTCCCATATTACCTTAAAAATTTAAGACCATATGAATACATAAAGGAGAGAATTGAGGTTTTATATTTGGCTACCTCTAGTTAATAGTTTTTCCACCTCAGTACTATTAACATTTTTGGCCAAATAATTCTTTGCTGGGAGGGTAGGGTGGTGGTGGGGGAATCCTACATCATTGTAGAAAGTTTAGCAGCATCCCTGACCTCTACCCTCTAGATGCCAACAGCACTCTACCAGTTATGACAACCAAAAATGTCCTCTGGGGGACAAAACCGCTCCCAGTTGAAAATTACTGCTCTAGTTCTAAAAAATTTCTCCCTAAAATACAGATAATTAAAATGACTTACATATTTTAATTCTAAGATTAAATTTTTCTTTTTTTTGCAGAATTCTAGCCTTCCATTCCACTTTGCTTTATCTCTTTTATAGAAAAATTTATGGTATACATACTTGCTAAGAATCATTGATTACAACTTGAAACACTTTTATGTTTTACTTACTTTACCTCCCACATGGCACTTTGGTTCAACTCAGTACTTGCTTTAAGTTTAAGAATACTGAATATCATAGTTTACCTTTTCTCCTCTTTTAAAAGCTTACGTAACTTTTCTGCACTTGTTTCTATTTTCCTTGTTTTCTGCTTTTCTTCCTTTTCAGCTTGTTTTTCTCTTAATTCCAAAGATTTCTTTTACAACCCAGATATCGGAAAAAACCACACGTTAAAAATAGCAGAACATATAAAACCCAGTTTTCAAAAGACCAACCCCCCAACCAGAAACCAAATGTGGTATACCCAAATCACCATATATCCAGCATTAAACAAATATTTTTTACATATAAAAATTAATCACACAGGTGTTTGGCATTAATCATTGGAACAGCCAGAACAGTATTGAGGACCAATTGCAGTTGGTATTCCATGAAAAAAGGGGAAGCCATTGCATCGAAACCCATGACCCAGAGTGCAAGAAAGGGAAAAAATAAAATACATGAAAAATTATTAAAAAACATTAAAAATTTAAACAGGACACAAATTTTATAAATAAAATTCAAATAAAGAAATTCCATTAAGATGAATTGAGGGGGAAATCACCATGTTCAAATACAAACCATTTAAAAAATAGCACAGCCCAGTTGGATGCATGATTATATAAGAAATCATTTTCCAGTTTGAGGATGGGGATGAGCAGCACCAGATGTCACAGACACAGCAGCAATGGTCCAATTCAGAAGAAAATGCATGAGAAAACATCATCATCAGTATTACAGGAAAAGACAGTTTAAAATATTTCTCAAAAAGGTTTTTAAAAATTGGCTCAATTACAGTAACAATACTGAATTCTGTAACCACCAGGAAAGCTCACTACAAGGACAGTTCTCAAATCCACATACCAAATTTAGGCAATGGGAATTTTCTCACAGGGCTATTTTTACTTTTGACTATTAACAAAACTATGAAGCAATGTCAAACCCAATTAAGAAAAGCTATTATCTAAAAAACTTTTCATAATGCCTTACTTAAATGATCTAGAATAGTTTTCCCCAGAAAAAAGTTAAGTTTTGGCATTAATTTCAAATCTCATTAAATTTCTAAGAGGAAATAAAGAATCACCTGCATATATTTATGAAGCTTCTGCAAAGCATCCTCTGCATCTTTAAAAGTTTCATCCAAAGCCAAAGCTTTCTTATAGTAACTTTCAGCATTTAAAAACTTTTCTTCTTCTTCTAACCTAAATCAGAAAGGAAAATTTAGCTTTTTTCGGGTAAAAATTAGAAGTCCTCAAATATGCATATAGGGCAGAGGCGTATATGAGAGAATTTATTAGGGGAAAAGCCACGTTCAGCAAATTATTTTCTTTTTTTAAATAAATTAATTTATTTATTTTACTTTTGACTGTGTTGGGTCTTCATTGCTGTGTCGGGCTTTCTCTAGTTGTGGTGAGCAGGGGCTACTCTTTGTTGCCGTGCACGGGCTTCTCATCGCGGTGGCTTCTGTTGTTGCAGAGCACGGGCTCTAGGCTCGCAGGCTCTAGAGTGCAGGTTCAGTAGTTGTGGCGCTTAGTTGCTCTGCGGCATGTGGGATCTTCCTGGACCAGGGCTTGAACCCATGTCCCCTGCATTGGCAGGTGGATTCTTAATCACCGAGCCACCAGGGAAGCCCAGCAAATTATTTTCAAATTGAACAATACTTAAATATTGTGCTTTTACAGCTATTTTTTTTTTTTTTTGGTAAAAAGACAATATAAAACCACATAAAACAAATCAGAAAAACTGAACTCAAAGATACAGAGAACAGATTGGTGGTTGCCAGACGTGGGGGTGGGGGGGGGGTGGGGGCAAAGTAGGTGAAAGTGATTTATCTTATAAACTTCCAGTTATAAGATAAAAGTCCTGGGGATGTAATGTACATCATGGTGATTATAGTTAATACTATATTGTATATTTGAAAGTTGCAAAGAGTACATCTTAAAGTTCTCATCACAAGAAAAAAAAATTTAACTATGTACAATGATGGAAGTTAACCAGACTTACTGTGGTCAGTACTTCATGATATTTACATATATCTAATCACATTAATGCACATAACCTGAAACTAATATAAAGTTATGTGTTAATTACATCTTAATTAAACAAACAAAAATACGAATAGGAATCTATTACTGATAACTAAAGCCATACTGTAGGTCAAGCATTGGCATTTTAGTATAATACGTGAAAACACATGATCAACTGATATCCTCTGTAAATTTACTATGATCTTGAGCTTTAGTACAGAATTATATAGGCTGGCTTTTCCTAGTAATTTATGAAGAACTTTCCTTTCTACAGAAAAATTTTCCCAGAAAATTCACTGCTAAAGTTGGAAATACCAAGGCATACGTGTATAACCCAACCAGCCTGTAGACAGGATAATTATTAGATGATGTTCACAAGTCTATGTTGTGAAAAATGAGAATTAGAAAGTTTAGATACACAGCAGTGAAAGGGTTTTGCAAAATATTTTCAGGTTTTGGAAAGTAGGAAAAAGTAACTACTATAAAACAAATTTAAAAACCAGTGGGTTCAATGGAATCACTTGTGTCAGACTGGATGAGGGGAGTAAGGGACCAAAGACGATCAACATTTTTGGCCTGGATGATGGAATAGATGGTGTTGTCATTCACTGATCTAAAAATCACCAATATGTGAAAAATGAGACAACCACATTTAAGTAGGTACTAGCTTATGTACCTAGTGAGAAAGTAAAAAGCTGCTCCAAACACTTGGGTCCAACTAGAAGTTCGTTATCAGTTAAAAACAAATATTACAAAATTTCATTTATATGGAGTTCTGGAATGATCATACAAACTGGAACGATCAGGCAAATTCATGAATCAGAAAAGAGATGATTCTATTTAAAAAATTAACAGCAAAAAAAATGCTTTTAATCATAAACTGGTCTTTAATTATTAAAGCAGACTGTTAGCAAATTATTTATATTTAAAGTATTATGTTTCTTCAAAATATTTTATAAATTAGACTAGTCTATTAGTCACTAAATATTTATGATAAAACTACTATGCCAAGTATTATGCCAGTATCTCAGGACAGTAAGATAGGTTATAGGATTTGTTCTTAATGTTTTGCTCTTCGTTTAATCTAAGTTTTGTGGATTTCACTGGACAAAGTAGAGCAATAAGCTGAATACGATAGTGAAATCTAATTCACAATTAACTATAGAGTTCTCAACTTATATTTCTGGCATTATAATTACTAAAATGATGAAATGAATTAGAAATTTCTGTCTATTAAACAAAAACTTCTAGTGTATGTCCAGGAAAAGAATATTTACCTAATTTCTTGTATCTACATTTATATTTCTGTGTAATGAAAATATTCAGAAAAGTGAAGTCAAGACACTAAAATATCTCCAATCTTAAAGAACCTAAGTAATAAGGAAAAAAAGAACTAGAAAATGTATAGAGGACTATATTTAAAAAACATTTTCAACCAAAATTGAAACTAAGAGTGTCTGAACTGAGTTAGAGATGCTATTTCCTTATGTTAAGTTCAAGATTTTATAGTAGCTGGTTGAATATTAGATCTCTGCTGTTTAACAAAATCTGACACTTACTGCCCTCCTCTTTCTACAAGGGTCTGGCAGAGGTATTTTCTTGCATTCCTGTGAGTTGGACAGTTTTCCAATGCAAGCTCAAAATCTTCTATTGCTTTGTTCAGACTTCCTTTTGTTGCATATCTATAGATATGAGACAAAATTAGAGGAATTTATTTTGTGAGCTATTCATAAATCTTATACACATTTACCTTGTAAATATTCCTTAAAACCTATTATCCACTTACAATGCTCCACGAGCTACCAAAGCTTCCACATTTTGTTTATCTATCTCCAGAGCCTTATTGTATTCATTCATAGCATCCACATGGCGTCCAACCTTAAAATAGTCAACTCCAATCTTCACACTAAAAAGGTGTTTGTAAAGCATACATAAAAATATTTCACAGAATATCCAAACAAAATGTCAGCACGAATAAAATTTTAAAGCAAATCAAATTTGGTTAATATTTAGTCTTTGATATTCTCAATATAACTAAGAAGTATTGTCTTTGGATAATTTCATAACAAATACTTATGAAATCCAGATATCGATATACGAATTCCTTTTTAAAAAAATTAAAAATATTGGCTAAAACTTAAATCTTTAAAGTTTACAACATAACACCATTTACACCTTTAAAAAAGCTAATGTCAAAAAGGTATCATTTAAATTCATTTATAAACAAATTTGGTCTTAAAGATGACATAAGCATGCTTGCCTTAACCTAACCTTTTAGACTAATGCAAGTGTTGAAAGACAGTCTTCATACCATTTTAAAGCCCAAGATGCAGACTGCTTCTTTCTTAATGCAGAAGCAAAATCGTCTTCAGAGAAATTTTTGCTATTAAAGAAAATAAAAGTCAAACTGTAAATACTTTTTAAGGTAACTATATCTCTCCACCTGACAGATAAAGACTGAATCCCAAGCAAGAAATTTGTATTTTATTTACAAAGCAAAATTCTTGAACTCTCAGGAATGACTATTATTGTTAAATATTATTTTTTTCTGCATCTTTTTCTGCATCTGGTCACATGGCACACATCTATCACTGATAAAAGACTCCATTCCAAAAAGAGGGGATCACCTAGTTCATTCAAACATTGGCAGCAAGCTTAGGATAACTGAGTATTTTCTTCAGTTATGCAGCTTTTGACTTCAGCACCACTGACCTCACCACTTAATATAATAATACTGATTTACTATACCTTTGCAGGCCTCGCATTAAAGATGGTGGATTAGATTCATCTATTCCTAGTTTTCCTAAAAGGAATTCAACTACTCCTGGATTAACAAATCCCAAAGAACTCTGCATGATATTCTCATAGGATTCTGAAGAATTGCTATTTAGTTCAACGCTTCTCCTTAAAAAAAAAAAAAAAAAGTCACAACAAAAATATAAAAATGATTAACATGATTAGCATGTCCCATTTTAATTAAGGAAATAACATTATCACATGGGATTTAAATACTCAGACCATTTTTGTACATGAAGGTGTGGCAATAATGACTTGGTTCCTTTTGCCAAGTTTGAAGAAATTTAAGGGTTATAAAAATAAAATTAGCATATTTTGAAATAAGAGAAACTACAATTCTACTTTGTTAGAAGTTGGGCAAAATTTGTTATTTTTTAGCAAAGAAATTGTTTTCCAATTAACTTGTTGAGACAATGTGGATAAATTACCTGTAGTACAAAGGAAGTTCTTCGGAACTAATTACACCTAATTTAATACCAGATAGGTGTGGTGGAAGAGATGAGCTATATAGAGATACAGCAAGCTTTTCATGATATCTGTCAATATCCTTGATTCCAGCTTAAAAAATAAGAAAATTGAGTTGATTAACAAGGCAATGCAAACTAACATAAATATGACAACTGTTACTTTTTTATTAATATGATGAAACTGATTACCTCGAACGAGGTCACCAGTTTGGTAATATGATAAAGGATCCCCATGGTTACTGAGAGAAGGCACGTCTCTTAGTGGACATAGAGCCTGCAATGAGAAGTATTGTAAAACACCAGACATTCTATTCTTTGGTGAGAAGTGTCTTCTTTTATTCTAGCTGTTCAGTATAAACAGCTAATAGTTGACAGGAACATTAAGAAAACAACTAGCACCCTAGAGTCTAAATTTAAATAAGGACTTTAATAATTTCTGTGCCTAAACATAATAAAACAAGTTTTCTGGTTCAGGTCAAAAACTAAAATCTCATGAAATTTGCAATTAGTTTTAGAAACCACATATAAGTATGGATGATGAAACAAAAAATTATTTTGTGCTTGTTAAATATAAAACTAAAAGCTTGTCCAGAAAGTAGACCGGCTTCATTGCCCAATTGGGTCTGTCCTAAGCTCTTGGCCATACATCCTCCGAAAAAAAGTTTTAACCAAGGATTCCCTCATTCCCCTGTCTGTAGGTGGAGGGCGCAGAAACTTAAAAAGGGACAGCCGCGGCAGATACACAAGTCCAAGGGATTTTAGCTAAAGAATCCGCGCCTCTGAGTTCCAAAGAAAATGAAATGTGAATTCTTCAAAGTTTAGGTCTGTTATCCAGTTTGTGATACCTTCTGCTTTTCTTCCCTTTCTTACCTGCCTTAACACACAGTAAATATCTAACTTTTTAAATTAAAGTGACATACTATTTCAAATTTAGGTCTATTCACCTTGGGCAAAGCATCTTATTATAATGTACAAACCACTTAATTTAATTATTGTAAATGCATATTGAATAAATAAGAATTTGTTTCTAAATTATCCACATACAAGTATCTAATACTAAATAATTAAAGACATGTTCAACTAGAAGAAATAACCCCAGTCTACTAATCAATCTCACCATCTCCACTGATATCTCTTTGAGTGTTTAAAAAAGGACTCCACCCCTGCCACCCAAAGGGAGCAAAACCCCCCAAAACTAGAAATGGTGCCAGAAACTGTAAGTAACTCTATTACTGCTGATTATTTTTTTAAAAAAAAGGTGCTTTATATTTATACTTTTTACTTAATATTTATTTAATTAATTAATTCTCAAAACTATGTCTGTAGGGTACACTTAATTACAACTGGATGCAAAGACATAAGTTTTGCATTGAGATGACATTTTATCCAAAACAGAAACAATCAAATAACTGAAAAGTGAATAACTTACTGTGATTTCTAAGTGGGATATATCTCTCATAATGCCACTGCCTAAACAAATCAACACCATGAAAAACCCAAATTCCCGAATGGAACTAATTCTTCCAATCACTATATCACCACGCTCAATATCTCGAAAAAAGAGCTCTCTCCGGTCCATACTAGGTATCTCCATGAATTGCTCTAAAGGTGGCATGACTGCATAACGTTCTGAAAAAATAATTAACAAAATTACTAACAATAGTTTTGTGTTCATCTGAAGTGCTGTTAAACCAAACCGCAATCAAACGACTTTACGATTAAACTCACCTTCATCGTCTTCATTAACTTCAGAAGTTGTAGGTGCATCTGATTTCCAGGAAACTGCAAAAAGCAGATCCGCCTTTTTGGAAATGAATTTTTGTATTTCAATGTTTTCAACTTTCTTCTCTTTTCTTAAAAAGAAACAAAATTTATGAAAACTGGTTTACCTGCAAAACCTTTCAGTAAGTCCAAGCTTCTGCTCAGTGCTTTTTCATCGCCCAATCGGGTCCGTCCTAAGCTCTTGGCCGTACATCCTCCGAAAAAAAGTTTTAACCAAGGATTCCCTCATTCGCCGGTCTGTAGGTGGAGGGCGCGGAAACTTAAAAAGAGACAGCCGCGGCAGATACACAAGCCCAAGGGATTTTAGCTAAAGAATCCGCGCCTCTGGTAGTGCAGTACCAGATTTAAAAAGTTCAGCCCGCATCCTGCATTGCCCTCACACCAGGAGTGGGCACCCTCCTCCATCCTGCCCTCGGAACTAGCGCCGCAGTTCTCACGGGCTCACGGCCTCGGCTCTGCTCCTTCAGGACTCAGCCGCCCGACTGCGGTAGTGGAGCCCGCAGCTGCCTCCCCTCCCCCGTCTCGCAGCGGCGCCGCTGAACCATTACCTGCCCTGTAACTGCTGCTGGGGCGGCGGGCCCCGGGCAGGCTCGACCACCGACCCCAGTAGGCTCCGGAAGTGCGGATTGTCCTGCTGTTCGCTCCTGAGCAGGGAGAGCAATGACGGCCCGTGGAAATTCAGTGACTGCCGCATAAGGTCCCGGTCCATGGCTAGAGACTGACGGGCCCAACGACCGGGGGTTGCCAGCCCGCCGTCCCGTGCCCACTACTTCAGCCCGATGGTCCGGCAGGCTGAGGAAGCAGCCAGGAAGCCGCCGGAAGCAGACACCCAGACACTTCCCCACAGGAGCCTCCCGGAAGTGTTCTGGAGCCGCCCCCAGCGGCAGTGCCGGAGCTCAGCCTTAGTCTCGCGGAGCTCAGCCTTAGTCTCGCGAAATTGAGCGAGGTTACGGAAGCCGAAAGGATTGGGCCAAGCTTTTCTGGAGCTAAGGGAAGACTGCGGATTTGAGGTAGTGATGTGTGTAGCAAGTTTGCTTTGTAAAATTTCCGAGGTATTAGTACATTGAAATGGCCCGAGCTCTAATCTGTGGTAGATAATAATTCATCCTCTTATTTAGCGAGGCACTTCAAAGTGCGAGTGTTAGGAGGAGAACTCGAAACGGGTTACAAAGTTTCTTCCCTCGAAGTATTCGCTGCATAAGTCACTACCTGCGCCTCAGGCATAATCACGTTAAAACGACTGCTCTGGGAGATTTCCTGGTAGGCTAAAGGGCAGAAGAAAGGCAGGACACTAACATTTACTAAACTCTGGAGCTGTGTTCTCTAGCCATACCCTGTTCACTATTAGTGCTTTTAGAGTTAAAACCAGAATGGCCTTAATGCCTACATGTACGCATATATACATTCTTTTTTATTTCTTCAGTTTAAGTGGTTTCTCAAAATTTAGTGCCCATAAGGTTTACTGTATAGTGTGTACACTAAAGTCAATATGCTATACTTAGGCGTAATTAAAGTGATTTTTCAAAGGTAATTGTGACAGGCTCCCCTCCTCCCCCCCCACCTTACTTACTGACTTGGTAACCTAACCACTGTACCTCATCGTACTCTCATTTTGGAGATTGAGGAAACAGGCCCAGAGACTCTCAATATATTTGCTCAATATCACCAGCTGGCAAAAGGCTAGTTTGAATTTCAACCTACGACGGAATAGATCTTCACTGACAGAGTTGCTGAAGTATTTTTTATCATATAGAAGGTCTAACTTTAATATTGAAATAATGTGGCTTTGTTTTATTACAATATATTAAAGTCTGTATTATTTAAGTTGTGTAGTTTAGCCTACTCCTCCTGAACAAAAATAAATAGCAGTTATTCTGTCACCTTCTGCAGCTTTGCATATTTGGGGAGATTAGTTTGCCTTTCGTTGTCTCCCCACCCAGCCAGAGTATAGTGAATGCCTTCACACTATTTTGGTTTACAATTACAGGTGTATTTGAATTCATTTTCTGCTGGGATAGGTACCTTTGACTTTAAAGGGGACAGGGTATGTGATCTTTGAGGTAGGACTGGAGGGAGTGAGGAGAGAAAGTGAGGAACTAGTTTTGCTTCTTATCTTGGAGAAACCAGTCCCACAGATGGAACTTCTCAAGGTGGACATAGAAAGAAGACACTTTTATTTTCACTTCTTGATTTAAGTTTTTTGGTTACTGGTTTGACTGTTAAAAGTATTTAAAAAATATTTTCCAAGTAATTTTTCCACATTAAGCAGTACGAGTGATTAAGTGGGTATATGGGAGGTAAGAGAGGGCAGGGCATTCAAGACAATCATATCTTTGGTGTCTTCACCCTGGGCCTATTTTTACTGTGATGTCAAATTCCATTTCTAAATAAACATATATGTACATCTTTTAACAAATGCTCTCTAGGCCCTGGAGATATAAAGATAAACAGAACAAAACAAAACAAAAAAACCCTGGTTCTTGCCTGGCACACAGTTCAATGGAGGAGTAGACATAAGAAGAAACAAATATGGCACAGTGGTAAGTACTGTTTTTGTGGATACCTGCTATGTGTCTGCTTAGTTCCCCTTTTTTTTTCTCGGAGATGAGGTAGTGGGAACTGATGAAGGTAAGAGAGAAGAGGAGGAGGCAAGTATGTGCCCTTCAGGATGAGGGAGCAATAGGATTAAAGGAGTAGAGATGTGAAAAAGCAAAATGCTTTCTGGAGACTGCAAGATTGAAATTGAGTTAGGTAGGGATATTTTAGTTATGGACATTTTGGTTGTTTAAGTGTGTCGTTTCAGGTATTTTTCCTATAACGAGGCCACTTGGTTTCATTCATAAGTACGAGGTGCAAGAGGTTTAGATTACAGCTTTGTTACCATATAAGGTAGCTTTGTTCTATTCTAAGTTCTATTCGAGGGACTTCCCTGGCAGTCCAGTGGTAAGACTCTGAGCTTCCACTGCAGAGGACACGGATTTGATCCCTGGTCAGGGAACTAAGATCCTACATGCCTTGCGGCACAGCCAAAAAAAAAAAAAAAAACTAAACACCCTCTCCCAAAAAAATCCCAAACTTCTATTCAAAGTCCCCCAAATTGACTCAAGAAAGAGTGAAGAAGACTAAATGGAAAGTATGGCTAGACCAGCCAAAAATCCATCCTCGTTATTAAAGAAATAATTTAAACTACAAGCCCTTGTGATGAGGGCTGGTACATCTTCATTCATTCAGTAATCTTTGTTTCCACCACCTTCTCTTTTCATTTTTTTCTATCACAGACCAAGACATCTCTAAGGAAAACATTGCTAGTCTAGTATTTATCCACTTGAGTGTGCTCTAAGATCATTATGTGTATCAGATTTTCTACCCTTTACCAGAAAACCAACTGCCAATTAAACAAAGATTCAGGGATGGGAAACTGTGACCTATCATATAAAGTCATTTTAAGATAGCTGTGTCTCTAACACCTTCTCCATTTTTTAATTACTGGTAAATGTTTTGAGGATATTATTTTAATGTAAATCAGTTCATATATCAATGTCTAGGATTGATTAGCTCAGTCATTTTGAATTACTTTCTCCAAGAGGAAAGATCATTGGTTTTAGTTCCAGTCTGGGCTGGTTAGATTGAACAGACCCATGGGTGAATACTGCACAACTCCAGGGAAGGGTGGTGGTGGTGGTACTGGTGCATTTACATCATAATCCATGTACAATACACATGGCACTTGCAGAGATGTGCAGTGCTTGACCATACACAGTGGCCACCTGCATTGCTATTCTCAGCCAGCTATTTATCCATGTTTGTTTACAAAAAGGACTTGGAAATGAATGAGGATATTTAAGAAAAAATCCATCATGATTGTTGAAAAAACAAACCAGTTGAAAGATGTGTAGAATACTTGCATGGAATAGATAGGTCAGTATGCTTACTCTCAGGTACTTTGTCATGACTGCTTATAAAGATACGTGCACACACACACACACACACACACACACTTCTTAGATTCTCATTTTGTGGCAGTTGCTCAGAATACTGTGCAAGAGAACATGTCAAGGTTATCACCAAGAAAAATTGACAGCTTAATTGATGCTAAATAAATAGTATTCCTTGTCAATACATTCTGGGTTGGTTTGATACTCATTTTTAATGCATTTGGGTGTTTCTTTGAAAAAGAGTAGTTGATCATCTTTTTATTAATTTTTTTCTTTTTGGCCCCACTGAGCAGCTTGTGGGATTTTAGGTCCCCGACCAGGGACTGAACCCGTGTCCTTGGCAGGGAGAGTGCAGAGTCGTAACCACTGGACCTCCAGGGAATTCCCTGATCATCTTTTTTAAAAAATTTATTTTATTTATTAAACTATAGTTGGTTTACAATATTGTGTTAGTTTCAGGTGTACAGCTTGAGATTCTTTTCCATTATAGGTTTTTACAAGATATTGAATATAGTTCCATGTGCTATACAGTAAATCCTTGTTGTGATCATCTTTTATTTATTTATTTATTTATTTATTTTTTAACATCTTTATTGGGGTATAATTGCTTTACAATGGTGTGTTAGTTTCTGATTTATAACAAAGTGAATCAGCTATACATATACATGTGCTCCCATGTGTCTTCCCTCTTGCGTCTCCCTCCCTCCCACTCTCCCCCTCCCACCCCTCCAGGCTGTCCCAAAGCCCCGAGCTTATATCCCTGTGCCTTGCGGCTGCTTCCCCCTAGCTATCTACCTTACTACGTTTGTTAGTGTGTATATGTCCATGACTCTCTCTCGCCCTGTCAAAACTCACCCTTCCCCCTCCCCATATCCTCAAGTCCGTGATCATCTTTTAATTATTAAACAGTAACTCCTTTTCATTTTATTGATGGCAACACCAAAGAAGAATTTCAGAGACTAGAAATGTATTATTGCGTTAGTATATTTCCCTCCTTAATGGAATCCATTGGAAGAGCCAGCCTATCTGGGTAAAGATTCAACTCTGATCCTACTCACTTTAGATATGACATTTTATTATTGGTAGACATAAAGTGGTCAAATTTCCAAATGCAATTAATTGAATGAATTAATTCATCCAGCAAATATTTGTTGAGGGTTAGGCACTCTTTCAAATGTTAGGGATATAATAGTGGAAAAATACACCAAGATTCCTGCCTTCATGGAGCTTACATTCTGGTGGAAAGAGACAGACAATGAGCAATAAACATAATAAGTAAATGTTAGACGGTGTTAAATCCTATAGAAAAAGAAGAAAGTCAGGGTTAGGGGCATTGGAAGTGAAGAGGGTTGGGTGTAGTACTTTTAAATAGAATGGTCAGGGCAGGTCTCATTGAGAAGATGACATCTGAGCAAAGACTTGAAGGAGATGAAGGAATTAGTCATTCAGCTTATTTGGAAGAAAAACGTTCCAGGCAGAGGGAACAGCCAGCACAGAGGTCCTAAGGCAGGTGAGTACTTAGTATATTGGGAACAGCAAGCAAGACAGTGTGGCAGGAACAGGGTGAGAATGGAGGTGCAGGATTTGTAGGCTATTGGAAGAACTGGCTTTCACTCTTTGTGGAATAGGAGTTGTTTCAGGGTTTTAAGCAGAAAGGTATTATGACTTTCATTATAAAAGTTTTGGCTGCCATATAGGCTGGAGTTAACTAAATACCTATTGCTCTTAATGGAAAGGAAAAAGTTTTATAGAAGGCTATCTTTGATTTCTTGGAAAACATAATTTCTTTTTAAAGTTTACCCATGATTGCATAGAATGAGAATACAAAGTTTTAATGGCTGCAAGAAGATTAAGAGTGTGAGCAACTATTACCACGATGTAGGGAGTTATCATAGGGGGAACAGTTTAGCCCAGGAGTCCTGGTTGTATTTTGGGAGCAGACCATCTAATCTCCCAAGCCTCTCTTGTCACCTTTAAAACTCAGGGGTTGGACACAATGAACTTTCAGATCTAACCTTTAACATTCTCTGTCTGTGATAAAAACAGTCCAAGTGCTAAAACTGCATATCTGTCTTTAAGCCACTATGCTTCTTTTTCTATGAAGAAGGTAGGAAGTTCTTTTCCTATCGTATTGCATTGCTGGTAAGTGTGGGTTCCTACTGTGGATAGTCCCTTTAAATGGATGAGTTTCTCTAGTTCCAATTGGTTGTGGATAGAAAAGAGACCAGCCACAGAAGTCACAGACATTGGTTGGTCACTCTCAGGAAACCTGAGTGTGACAGTTCCATGAGGTAGTCATTGCACTGGGGGATCCTGTTTTTCAAGTGCAGAAATTAATTAGACGCTGATTTAGAAACCTCATTGATGATGTTTAATGGTGAAATATAAATGTCATGTGCACCAGAAACTCATGGAGTATCAATATATTCTCCCATGAGAAGCCAGCTCTTGTCAGTAGAAGTTTGTTTGTGAGCCTGGAATCAGAGCAAAAGCAGGCTGTTGGGTGATGTTAATGACTAATCCCATCAAACTATGTAGTCTTATGCATTTATTTCCTCTATATGAGTATTTCTGCTAAGGCTGTCTGATATTCTGCTCACCTAGGAACCCCCTCTGTCTCTCCCTCTTTCTCTCTCCCCCACCCTCTTTCTCTTTCCTTCTCTCCCTGTCTTTCTCTCCCTCTCTCTCTCTCTCTTCCTGCCTCATATATATATATATATATATATACACATATTTATAGTTATAGTCTCCATATATATAATATACATTAGTTATATTCTCCATATATGTCATTTTATATATATGTAATTATAGTTTCTGTTTTTGAAGCAGTTTTCAAAGATTTTTTTTAACCTTTTTTGAAATGGAAGCCCAATGTACAAAACAGGTAACAACAGAACTATCTTTGTTGGAACAATTGACAGGAAGATATTCAGCAATCTATTAACACCTCCCCCATTTCTCCCTGCTCTGCCATGACTGGAGAGGTACCTTTAAGGAATATCTCAGACTTGTTAGCAGATTACTTCTTCAGGCAGGGTTCAATATCATTGATTATGTTTCAGCTTAAGTTATTATCATATTCTACTCATTGTTCTCTATGTCTATACTGTAGTCTCTCTGAAATTGTATATTTTTCAAATTTTCCAGCCATACACACACTTTCTTTTCTGCTTGTAACCACTTTCACAAGTGGTGATTCTTGTTCATTGTGCTTTGATTCTTCCTGGTTTCACTTTTTGAGAAAGTAATCTGGTTTCCAAGTTCAGGAGTGTTCCATTGCCCTAATAAATTTCACTATGAAACCCTTTATGATCCGGTCTCTGCCTACGTATCCTACCTCATTTTCAATCCTTTCTATCATCATCGGGACTCAACCACATGGATTTTCTGATATTTTCTAAACACTCCCAAGTTTTTCCCAGTTCAGAGCTTTTGTACTTGCTGTTTTTGAAATGCTCTTCCCTAACTTTTCTTTATTTTGTTTTTTTAAATATTCAGGTCTTAGTTTGAAGGAGACTTCTTCTGTCTCACAGCACTCCATTTATTTCCATCATAACAGTTATCATAGTTTATTTTCTTACCGATTATTTGTCTTACCCACTAAAATATAAGTCCATGAGGACAGGGCCATATCTATCTTGTTCATGACTGTGTACTAAATAGCTAGCTCAGTGCCTGGCACATATGAATGAATGACAATATACAAATATTTACATGCAGATATCACACTCAGAGTAAGGGATGAGACATAGTATGTCATATATGTCACATATATGGCTGAGCAAGGCTAAATTAACCTGGTTGCTGAAGGGGACCTGGAAATAATTTCCAATTCTGGGCCATGGGACCACCTTTTGCCTTGGGAGGTAGTTACGGCAAGCAAAACATGTCATCTGGAAATTATAGCAGCAGACAAAAGGTGGTATTCCAAAAAAGTGGTTCATATTATTGGTTCAACATGGAATAAAAGTGTTTTCTGGACGGGTGAAGGGAGCATGGTAACTGGATACTCCAGAAGCAGATGGGTTCATTTTTTAAAAAACCTTCAAAGGAGTTCTTTTCTCCTTTTGCTCAATTATGAGTTACTTGGTATGATAACTAAAAAAGCAAATGTAATTTTCTTTCTTCCTCCCTTTATATTTTTCTTCTCCCTGGTTTACATTTGGTTATTGTCTTTTATCTTGTATTAATCTTTGTTGATTTCATTGTATCTGTGATTAAGGACTGCCCTCTCTGAGGTGTGACTAGGAATAATCGCTCTGCAGTATTCTGTGCATATAGGACAAATATCTGCATGCGTGTTATATTAGGGTTCTCCAGAGAAACAGAAACACTAGGATGTGTGTATATATATAGAAAGTGATTTATTTTAAGGAATTGGCTTACGTGATTATGGCGTCTGACAAGTCCAAAATATGCAGGGTGGGCTGGCAGGAGAGCTGATGCTGTAGTTCAAGTCTGAAGGCAGAATTCTCTGCTGGCAGAATTCGCTCTTGCTTGAGGGAGGTCAGTCTACAGTGTTTGTCTGGCCTTCAGCTGATTGGATGAGGCCCACCCACATTATGGAGGGCATTCTGTTTTACTCAAAAATCCACCAACTTAGGGGGCTTCCCTGGTGGTGCAGTGGTTGAGAATCTGCCTGCCATTGCAGGGGACACGGGTTCGGGCCCTGGTCTGGGAGGATCCCACATGCCGCGGAGCAACTGGGCCCGTGAGCCACAACTACTGAGCCTGCACGTCTGGAGCCTGTGCTCCGCAACAAGAGAGGCCACAATAATGAGAGGCCCGCGCACCGCAATGAGGAGTGGCCCCCACTTGCCGCAACTAGAGAAAGCCCTCGCACAGAAACGAAGGCCCAGCACAGCCATAAATAAAACTTAAAAAAAAAAAAAAAAAATCCACCAACTTAAATGTTAATTTCATCACAAAGCACCCTCACAGAAATATCCAGAATGTTTGGCTACATATACAGGCACCATGGCCCAGCCAAATTGACACGAAATAACTATCACAAATGTGTTGTACTTCAGTGCCACATTTTAAGACAATGATGCTTAATTGGAATAGTACAACCCCATGATGGCAAAGCAGCTACAGACCATGTTATGTGAAGAACAGCTGAAGGGATAGGGAATGGTTAGAAACTCAGCATCGAATAAAGAAAAAAGAACGAAGAGAATTGAGGACAGTCTCAGAGACCTCTGGGACAACATTAAACACACCAACATTCAAATTATAGAGGTCCTAGAAGAAAAAGAGAAAAAGAAAGGGTCTGAGAAAATATTTGAAGAGATTACAGTTGGAAACTTTCCTAACATGGGAAAGGAAATAGTCAATCAAGTCCAGGAAGTGCAGAGAGTCCCATACAGGAGAAATCCAAAAGAAACATGCCAAGACACATATTAATCAAACTATCAGAAATTAAATACAAAGAAAAAATGTTAAAAGCAGAAAGGAAAAAGAAACAAATAACATACAGTGGAATCCCCATAAGGTTAACAGCTGATCTTTCGGCAGAAACTCTGCAAGCCATAAGTGAGAGGCAGGACATATTTAAAGTAATGAAAGGGAAAAACCTACAACCAAGATTACTCTACCCAGCAAGGATCTCATTCTGATTCGACAGAGACATTAAAACCTTTACAGATAAGCAAAGGTTAAGAGAATTCAGTACCACCAAACCAGCTTTACAACAAATGCTAAAGGAACTTCTCTTGGCAGGAAACACAAGAGAAGGAAAAGACCTACAATAACAAACACAAAACAATTAAGAAAATGGTAATAGGAACATACATATTGATAATTACTTTAAATGTAAATGGATTAAATGCTCCAACCAAAACACAGACTGGCTTAATGTATACAAAAACAAGACTCGTATATATGCTGTCTACAAGAGACCACTTCAGACCTAGGGACACATACAGACTGAAAGTGAGGGGATGGGAAAAGATACTCCATGCAAATGGAAATCAAAAGAAAGTGGAGTAGCAATTCTCATATCAGACAAAATAGACTTTAAAGACTATGACAAGAGAAAAAGAAGGACACTACATAATGATCAAGGGATCATTCCAAGAAGAAGATATAACAACTATAAATATTTTTGCATCCAAAATAGGAGCACCTCAATACATAAGGCAAATGCTAATAGCCATAAAAGGGGAAATCGACAGTAACACAATCATAGTAGGGAACTGTAACACCCCACATTCATGGATGGACAGATCATCCAAAATGAAAATAAGGAAAAACAAGATTTAAATGACACATTAAACAAGATGGACTTAATTGATATTTATGGGACGTTGCATCCAAAAACAATAGAATACACTTTCTTCTCAAGTACTCATGGCACATTCTCTAGGATAGATCGTATCTTGGGTCACAAATCAAGCCTTGGTAAATTTAAGAAAATCGTAATCGTATCAAGTATCTTTTCCGACCACAATGCTATGAGACTAGATATCAATTACCGGAAAAAAACTGTAAAAAATACAAACACATGGAGGCTAAAGAATTCTTACGCTACTAAACAACCAGGAGGTCACTGAAGAAATCAAAGAGAAAATCAAAAAAAGAAATAGAAACAAATGCAATGAAAACACTATGACCCCAAAACCTATGGGATGTAGCTCTAAGAGGGGAGTTTAGAGCAAAACAATCCTGCCTCAGAAAACAAGAAAAATATCAAATGACCAACCTAACTTTGCACCTAAAGCAATTAGAGAAAGAAGAACAAAAAAACCCAAAGTTAGCAGAAGGAAAGAAATCATAAAGAGCAGATCAGAAATAAATGAAAAGAAATGAAGGAAACAATAGCAAAGATCAGTAGAACTAAAAGCTGGTTCTTTGAGAAGGTAAACAAAATTGATAAACTACTACCCAGACTCATCAAGCAAAAAAGGGAGAAGACTCAAATCAACAGAATTAGAAATGAGAACGGAGAAGTAATAACTGACCCTGCAGAAATACAAAGAATCATGAGGGATTACTACAAGCAACTATATGCCAATAAAATGGACAACCTGGAAGAAGTGGACAAATTCTTGGAAAAGCACAACCTTCTCCGACTGAACCAGGAAGAACTAGAAAATATAAACAGACCAATCACAAGCACTGAAATTGAAACTGTGATTAAAACTCTTCCAACAACAATAAAAAGCCCAGGGCCAGATGGCTTTACAGGCGAATTCCATCAAACATTTAGAGAAGAGCTTACACCTATCCTTCTCAAACTCTCCCAAAATATAGCAGAGGGAGGAACACTCCCAAACTCATTCTATGGGGCCAGCATCACGCTGATACTAAAACCAGGCAAAGATGTCACAAAGAAAGAAAGCTACAGGCCAGTATCTCTGATGAACATAGATGCAAAAATCCACAACAAAATACTAGCAAGCAGAATCCAGCAGCACATTAAAAGGATCATACACCATGAACAAGTGGAGTTTATTCCAGGAATGCAAGGATTCTTCAATATATGCAAATCAATGTGCTACAGCATATTAACAAACTTAAGGGGAAAAACCATATGATCATCTCGATAGATGCAGAAAAATTTTTCGACAAAATTCAACACCCATTGATAAAAGCCCTCCAGAAAGTAAGCATAGAGGTAACTTACCTGAACATAATAAAGGCCATATATGACAAACCCACAGCCTACATCATTCTCAATGGTGAAAAACAAACCATTTCCTCTACGATCAGGAACAAGACAAGGTTGCCCACTCTCACCAATGTTATTCAACATAGTTTTGGAAGTCCTAGCCACAGCAATCACAGAAGAAAAAGAAATAAAAGGAATCCAAATTTGAAAAGAAGAAGTAAAGCTGTCACTGTTTGCAGATGACATGATACTATACATAAAGAATCCTAAAGATGCTACTAGAAAACTACTAGAGCTAATCAATGAATTTGGTAAAGTAGCAGGATACAAAATTAATGCACAGGAATCTCTTGCATACCTATACACTAATGATGAAAAACCTGAAAGAGAAATCAAGGAAACACTCCCATTTACCATTGGAACATGAGAATAAAATAAGTAGGAATAAACCTACCAAAGGAGACCAAAGACCTGCATGGAGAAAACCCTAAGACACTGATGCAAGAAATTAAAAATGATACAAACAGATGCAGAGATATACCACGTTCTTGGATTGGGAGAATCAAGATTGTGAAAATGCCTATACTACCCAAAGCAATCTCCGATTCAGTGCAGTCCCTATCAAACTACCAATGGCATTTTTCACAGAACTAGAACAAAAAATTCCACAATTTGTTTGGAAACACAAAAGAACCCAAATAGCCAAAGCAATCTTGAGAAAGAAAAACGGAGCTGGAGGAATCAGGCTCCTTGACTTAGACTATACTACAAAGCTTCACTAATGAAAACTGTATGGTCCTGGCACAAAAACAGAAATATAGATCGATGGAACAGGATAGAAAGCCCAGAGATAAACCCATGCAGATATGGTCACCTTATTTTTGATAAAGGAAGCAAGAGTATACAGTGGAGAAAAGACAGCCTCTTCAATAAGTGGTGCTGGGAAAACTGGACAGCTACATGTCAAAGAATGAAATTAGAAAACTCCCTAACACCATAACCAAAAATAAACTCAAAATGGATTAAAGACCTGAATGTAAGGCCAGATATTTTAAAAACTCTTGGAGGAAAACATAGAACACTCTATGATATTAATCACAGCAAGATTCTTTTTGACCCACCTCCTAGACAAATGGAAATAAAACCAAAAATAAACAAGTGGGACCTAATGAAACTTAAATGCTTTTGCACAGCAAAGGAAACCATAAAAAAGATGAAAAGACAACCCTCAGAATGGGAGAAAATATTTGCAAACGAAGCAACTGACAAAGGATTAATCTCCGAAATATACAGGCAGCTCATGTAGCTCAATATCAGAAAAACAAACAACCCAATCCAAAAATGGGCAGAAGACCTAAATAGACATTTCTCCAAAGAAGATATACAGATTGCCAACAACCACATGAAAGTATGCTCAACATCACTAATCATTAGAGAAATGCAAATCAAAACTACAATGAGGTATCACCGCACACCAGTCAGAGTGGCCATCATCCAAAAATCTACAAACAATAAATGGAGAGGGTGTGGATAAAAGGGAACCCTCTTTCACTGTTGGTGGGAATGTAAATTGATGCAGCCACTATGGAGAATAGTACGGAGGTTCCTTAAGAAACGAAAAATAGAACTACCATACAACCCAGCAATCCCACTCTTGGGCATATATCCTGAGAAAACCATAATTCAGAAAGGGTCTTGTACCACAATGTTCATTGCAGCACTATTTACAATAGCCAGGACATGGAAGCAACCTATGTGTCCATCGACAGATGAATGGATAAAGAAGATGTGGTACATATATACAATGGAATATTACTCAGCCATAAAAAGGAACAAAATTGAGTTATTTGCAGTGAGGTGGACCGACCTAGTCTGTCATACAGAGTGAAGTAAATCAGAAAGAAAAAACAAATACCATATGCTAACACATATATATGGAATCTAAAAAAAAACAAAAAAAGAGGTTCTGATGAACCTAGGGGCAGAATAGGAATAAAGATGCAGATGTAGAGAATGGACTTGAGGACATGGTGATGGGGAAGGGTGAGCTGGGACGAAGTGAGAGAGTAGCATTGACATATATACACTACCAAATGTAAAATAGATAGCTAGTGGGAAGCAGCTACATAGCACAGGGAGATCAGTTCGGTGCTTTGTGACCACCTAGAGGGGTGGGATAGGGAGCGTGGGAGGGAGATGCAAGAAAGAAGGGATATGGGCATATATTTATACATATAGCTGATTCAGTTTGTTGTACAGCAGAAACACAACATTATAAAGCAATTATGCTCCCAATAAATATGTTAAAATAAACATAGAAATTCTGCATTGTTCAAACTACTGGGCTCTACACTTGTCCATGCCCAGTGTCTTTCTGAGTTGAATCATTATGTCTTACTTATATCAGAGTTATAGTATGAATTGTAGACATTTCACTATCCTTTGGCTTGAAATTGCTTTAATTTCAGTTAAGGGCCTTTATCAACAAAACATCTAAGCTAGTAATGCTTTTATTTTACTATTTCTAATATCTAGAACATAAGGAGATTTCTTATCCAGCCTGGTGATTTCTGCAAAATAACTTCCATGTTGAGCATTGAGTAAAAAATTTTCTGCCTTTTGCATGAATCATTGACCCCAGGTGACTTCCGTTTTTAAGCTATAAAACATCTCTCCTAATTGTAACAAGCTAAGGATTTACTGTTAACTGTCTCATGCCCATTTCTGTGGCCATATTTCAACCCCTTCCCCAGCAATAATAAACAAAACCAAGCATCATCCTGTTAGGAAAGTTTTGGTTTTGTTTTTGTTGTTATTTTTCTGTGACACTTAGACCTTTCATTAGCTGTTGGTCCAGATTTTATTGTATTCATTTTTGTATTGAAATAATTTATTGTATTCATTATTGGCATCGTGGTGACTAGTATGAATGTAAGAGTTGTAATTCATTCATTCATTCACCTAGTGTTTACTGAATATCTACTTGTGCCAAGCACCTCTAGGTGCTGGGAATTCAGTGGTGAACAAGTCACAGAAACATCATAATTGAAAAAGGTAGCATGAATGGTTATTGCTGATATTTTGCTTTCATCCTGATGAATCTTCCTTAATTCTATAATTCTGGATATGAAAGAAAAGTGAATTATTTCTATAGCTTTTATCAGTTATACAGAATAAAAGCACTAGTACTCTTGTTAAAATTTAACAAGAGTAAAGAATAAACAAGTGTAAAGAAGAATAAAATTCACAATAGTATAGTATAATTTTACAATAACACATATCATTATGTTGATTATCTCTGTATAATTAAAATGTTTCCAAGCCTTTGCCGTTGGCTCTTATTTCTGGCCAAATTAAGGATAACTCATTTCCTGAACTATATAACAAACGAGTATCTGTAGGATCCTTGGAATTAGTGGAATAAGAACTGAATTGGTGAAATTTTTATACCATTTACTACGAAATTTATTTTATGGAATAGTCTGAGTTGACATAGCCCCCTTTCCCAGTGTTCATGGAGAGAGAGAGTGTTGAATTTTGAGCAAGTGTTCTTATGATAGGTTTTATTAAAAATGACTAAACAAAAATACATTTTATGGGGCTTCCCTGGTGACGCAGTGGTTAAGAATCCACCAGCCAATGCAGGGGGCACGGGTTTGTGCCCTGGTCCAGGAAGATCCCACATGCCACACAGCAACTAAGCCCATGCACCCCAAATACTGAGCCTGCACTCTAGAGCTCGCGAGCCACAACTATTGAAGCCCGCATGCCTAGAGCCCGTGCTCTGCAACAAAGGGAGCCACTGCAATGAGAAGCCCGTGCACCACAACAAAGAGTAGCCCCTGCTTGCCACAACTAGAGAAAGCTCGTGCACAGCAACAAAGACCCAACACGGCCAAAGATAATAAATAAAATTATTTTAAAAATAAGAGTAGTAAGAATCTGAAAAAGAATTTATTGATGTCTCTCTGTAAGTGAATCAAGTGGATGTACAGCAGCAAGAAACACAGCATTGAAAATCAGCTACACACCGTTATAAAAATAAAATACAAAAAAAAGAAAAAAAAGACAGAAATTCTTACAGAATTTGTTCAGGGGCTGTGATGCAACCTGGACTGACCACATCTAGACCCACAGCTGGATGGGACCTAAGGCTGGACACTCATGGGGCTGAGAGGCTTGGTGAGGATGGGCCAGCAAATGCAGCCCCTTAAGAGTAATACTGCCTGGTCCCCATTCCATGGGTCCCAAATCTCCAGGTGCAGGGGACCCTTCCTACAGCTAAAACATGCATGGGACACCTAGAGGATGGTACACTGTCTGATCGGGAAGAATTTGGAAAAGGCACCTCATCTCCTCATCTCCGGGTGGTCGGGTTCCCCCCTCCAGCCTCTTGCCTTACAATCTCCCCACTTGGGGAAGTCAGCACCTTCAACATCCTTTTTCATACAGTTTGGAATTTGTCCGGAGCATGAAGCGGAAGGGGGTAACCAATGAGAGACAAGCCCTAGGTGTTTGGACAGGCACATGACACTCTAATTTCCAATCAGGAAGAGGAATTGACCAAGGGCTCAGCTTGCCCCCGTAACCAGAATAGGGCTTGAAGCAAACATGCTGTTTTGTGGCCAGTTCCCAAAAAAAACAAGTTGAAAAATGGAGCTCGGGACACTACAATTCACAAACCTGCAGGGTTGTAAATGATACCTATCAACGAAAAATGTCTTGAGGTATGTCATCGAAAAGGACTTGTAAGCAAGGCAGAATTGCAGGAAAGGGATTTCAAGAGGTAGATTGGACTTGCCATTAAAGCACATGAAAAGCGGCTGAACTTTGCCAATGACGCACAGGCAGGCAATGCAAATCAACACTACAAAGAGGTATCACTTCCCACCAGTCAGAATGGCCATTCCCACGAAGAGTAAAAACCAGAAGTGGAGGTCAGGGCATGGAGAAAAGGGAGCCCTGTTACACTGATGCTGGGAATGTAAATTGCCAACGGCCACTCTGGAGAAGTGTATTGTGTTTCCCCAAAAATCTAAAAAACAGAGCTACAGAGCATACGGCACTTCCACTCATGGGCATATATATTGGGAAAACCAAAAATCGACAGGACACAGGTACCCCAACGTTTAGTGCTGCTCTGTTTACAAGAGTCTTGACTTGGATACAACCTAGATGTCCTTGGAAGGAAAAAATGGATAAAGAAGATGTGGTACTTATGTACAATGGAATATTACTCAGCCATGAAATCAATGAAATCAGGCCAGTTGCAGCAACTTGGGTGGACTTAGGTACTATCATTCTAAGTGACACAAGTCAGACAGAAAAAGAGACTTATCATAAGATATCACTTATAGGTGGAATCTAAAAATGGCTACATGTGCACTAAATTACAAAACAGAAACACAGTCATATCTTTAGGGCTTCCCTGGTGGCGCAGTTGTTAAGAATCCATCAGCCAATGCAGGGGACACGGGTTCAAGCCCAGGTCCGGGAAGATCCCCACATGTCGTGGAGCAACTAAGCCCGTGTGCCTCAAATACTGAGCCTGTGCTCTAGAGCTCGCGAGCCACAACTACTGAGCCCGCGTGCCACAACTACTGAAGTCTGCACGCCTAGAGCTCGTGCTCTGCAACAAGAGAAGCCACCACAATGAGAAGCCCGTGCACCACAACGAAGAGTAGCCCCCCGCTCACTACAGCTAGAGAAAGCCCGCACTCAGCAACAAAGACCCAACACAGCCAAAGACAAATAAATAAAATTATTAAAAAAAATACATTTTATACAAGAAATATTGCTACTAAATGGATTAATAGCATGTCAATGCTGAAATTTTCTGGGCAATCTCATTATTTACAGCCTGTTTTCCTATTTGTCTTTTTTCAAACCTTGAGCTCATGTGTGAGACTTTTTGGCATGCTTGCCCATTTAGATTGTATACCCTCCCAGTTTTCCTGAAACTCTGTCGTAAGTGTTCATTTCAGTTCCATGCAAGACCCATACTCACCTTTGGCATGTGATACACTTCTCTAAGGCTAGCCTGAACTTATCACATCTTCAGTCTCTGAGAGAACCATGAAAATCCTCTTAGATCTTCGTCACTTGGGCCTCTACTTGCACTCTTTCAATGGATTATATTTTATTCTCCCAAGGCCATGAAGTGAGCAAACACCAGTTCCCTATCCTGTCATTGACTGCAGAGTCCTGTATTATTAAATTCTGAAACTTTTCAGTTTTATTAGAAAAGAAGAGAACTTAATCTCTCCTTTGTTCTCTAGGAAATTGCTTTTCCTTTGTTCTCCAGGAAGTCATTTTTAGTTCCCGTCTTCTTCTTCTCTTCCAGTAACTTCTCTTTTGTCCTCTTTTATGAATAAATCTTCTAGCTGATCTCCCTACGTGAAGTATCTGAATTATAGTCATTACAGTGGTAATAAAATTTGACTATACAATCTAGTTTACATACCTGTAGAAATTTGAGATGTTTTGATAGTATGATTTATGAATTATTAATTGATTTTTTTCCTGGTATAAATGATTAAATGGTGATCCTCTTCTCAGTTGACACCTACATAGAAGGATATCCATTATATTAGGGATTGTCAATAATAGTATCAATGGAGAAAATCAAAAGCCTTGACTTGTATTACAGCTATGACTGATTAATTGGTACCAGACTAACGCTTATGCAATAAAGAACTAAAAAAAAGAAAACGTGAAAACATATATGAAACAACTGTTTTCAGACATTATACAGCAGGCAGTGCAAGACTACAGTGTCTGAGAGAAGGAAATCAAGCTAGATAAGCCCTACAATTGCCCAGTTTTCTGGCTGGAGGCACTTCGTAGACAGTGGTGCATAGAGGTGGAACCCAGACAAAACATGGCGGCCTTGCTAAACTGAGGGAGCAAATATCAGAGTTAGAGAGGCTTAAGAAAGTTAATTTATGGAGGAGAGGACCAAAAAGAAAGGAGCTAAGCAGGGTAAGAACTCCAGAAATTTGCATGGATGTCCCTTTGAGTATTTGAATATTAAGCCGTACATATATGGGGTGAGACCAGATAAATGCCTACCAGGGAGGGAACAACTATAGGAAAGCTGTAAGCTGAAAATCCATCAGAGTTTCACAGCATTGGGAGATGTTTGAATTCTGACCAACTAGGGTGGAAGGGCCTGTTCACACTCAGGGAATTCAATAGAGATCCCCAAAGGGCTATACCATTAGTTTTACTCCTAAGAAGAAGGGCTAAAACTATCCCTAGAGTAAAATCTGTTCTAGACCCACCTTAATAAAGTTGAAATAGAAGCTGCAAAATGATCATATTACTCTTCAGGTACAGGCATACCTCGGAGATATTGTGGATTCCATTCTAGACCACTGCACTAAAGTGAATATCACAATAAATTGAGTCACATGCATTTTGGGGTTTCCCAGTGCATGTAAAAGTTATGTTTATACTATACGGCAGTCTATTAAGTGTGAAATCTAAAAAAACTCTTAAAAAACCACATACATACCTTAATTAAAAAATGCTTTATTGGGCTTCCCTGGTGGTGCAGTGGTTGAGAGTCCGCCTGCCGATGCAGGGGACACAGATTCGTGCCCCGGTCCGGGAAGATCCCACATGCCGCGGAGCGGCTGGGCCCGTGAGCCATGGCTGCTGAGCCTGCACGTCTGGAGCCTGTGCTCCGCAGCGGGAGAGGCCACAACCATGAGAGGTCCGCGTACCGCAAAAAAAAAAAAAAAAAAAAAAAAAGCTTTATTGCTGAAAAAATGCTTCCCATCATCTGACAATGCAGAGTTGTAACAAACCATAGTATCTGTGAAGCACAATAAAGTGAAATGCAGTAAAACAAGGTATGCCTGTAAATTAATTGCCTACCAGAACAAAACTCAATTCCCTTTAATGAAACACAAAAACTACTCAACAATAAAATTCATCATATTCAACATTCATCAAAAATTGCTAGACATGTGGAAAATCATGAAAATGTGACCCGTAGCCAGGTGAAAAAATCCATCGATAGAACCAGACCAAGAAATGACAGAGATGATGGAATTAACAGACAAGGACGCTTTAAGCAGTTATTATAAATATATATAAAGATTTGTAATGGTAATGGAGATAGAGGCAAGAAAAGGGAGCTTTGTCATTTTCTATGTAAATGAAATGAATTCCCTTGGAATGAATTCTGGGGCAAGTATAAGGAGAGGAGAGAATGGTGGTAAATCCTTCTCCCTGTCCTCCTCCGATGGGTTTACTCTCTATGAATCACCCTTGCTTTCTGGGACTTTGGTAGGTTTGCTGAGGTTCACCACACTATGACAACTGGAGGGCAATGGAACAGAGAATTCTGAAGAGATGGTATATCACAGCAAGTGCCTGCTGACAGCCATAGAACCTTTGTGGTCTAAGAGGTATATGAAAAAACAGTGAATTTCTCTGTGTCCACAAGAAAGAAAGGGCCCAGAATACAGGTGAGAAAGAAACACCCAGCAGACTTGCAGGAGGTTTACCAGTCTTTCAGCCTGGGTGAGAAGAATCCCAGGGAGATGGGAGAAGATAAGAAGAGGACGCTGCCACATCCCAATGGATTATCAACAACACAGTGGTGAAACATCTCCAAGGATACCAGTTTCCAAAAAGGAGACCAATTAAAATACAAAGTGGATAACCCTTCTACCCAGATGTCATAGTGGCATATTTAAGTTCCCCAGCTCAGCAACAACCAGGGTAAAGGAAGAGGACAAAGGGAAAGTAATCTTAAATAGGAATGAGTTTTCGTTTTGGTACATCTTAGTTTTTTGTCAAGCAGGCTAAAAAAATGATTTCCTGCTCCCCAGTTGCTTTTCTAATCATCTAGCTTTAGATTTGTCACTGGATAATTTTAGAGATGTGCTCATTTCTGTAGAGGAATAAATGTGAAGCCAGCCTATAAACCTATGAGAAGTTAATGTGCTTTGTGTAGATAAGCAATTTAAAAACTAATATGTAGGTACATTATTGAGAGGAAAGGTAAAAGGGCACAGTAGAAAGCTAAAAATAGATGATTTTCTGTATCATTTTCGAGATGTGATGATTAAGTACTTGCATTCTTTGCTTTGTCTTATCAGCAAATACACAGCTGCAATAAAAAAAAACTCCATTTACCCTATAAATGTGATCTGAAAGAACTAAATCCTGTGTCTACCTGGTTAAAGCTTTTCTTCCTTAAAACAGGATGATTTAAGAGGAATATACATCTAGGCTCAGCCTTAGTAGTCCCTTGCCACTCACATGGTTAAATTTACTGTGGATTGCAAGTTCATGTAGTGTCCCTGGCTAAAATATAGAAGCTCTACTAATATTACCTCATCATACTATAATTTCCCTGGGACATAGACTTTCATTTCTTCAAGATTTGATTTTAAAATGTTATCTAGTTTTTAGGTCACTTGAACTTTGTTGGTTCTCAGTTTCTAAAATAATCCAGGCCTTTCCAGCTTTAAATTTCTGTGATAGTGTGATTTATGTTTGAAAATAAAAATACTTCCTTTTCAAAGAAAAAATACCTCAAAGTATAATTTTATCATTATTAACACCAAATTGGGACTTCCCTGGTGGCACAGTGGTTAAGAATCTGCCTGCCAGTGCAGGGGACACAGGTTCGAGCCCTGGTCCTGGTAGATCCCACATGCCGCGGAGCAACTAAGCCCGTGTGCCACAACTACTGAAGCCCATGTGCCTAGAGCCTGTGCTCCACAACAAGAGAAGCCACTGCAGTGAGGAGCCCTTGTGCCGCAATGAAGAGTAGCTCCTGCTTGGTGCAACTGGAGAAAGCCTGCACGCAGCAACGAAGACCCAACGCAGCCAAAAATGAATAAACAAATAAATTAAAAAAAAAACAAACACCATATTGACTCATTAATTCATCCTTCTATGCCAATAGTTTGGAAAGAAGTGACACTAACAACTAAAAAAGAAATGTCTCCCTTTTTTTCAAGAATTGGTGACCTAAAAAGAATGCTCATGTTGTACACACTACTTATAGATCTAGAAAGCTAATATATTTATATTTATGTTTAATAGCACAACAAATCAAATTATTGCAAGATGAGAAGTTTTATATACATACATAGATAGCAGTATCTACATATATGTTCATATAAATATATATATATATGAATAAGTGTGTCATGGCTTCATTGGCATAAAATGTGGAAATTGGAAGAAAGGTGGAAGTTTTTACCATATTTTTCTAATGCTATGTGGTCAGCCTAAACTGGTAGATTCATATATTCCTGAACATCATGATAATTAGAGCTGAGAAGTGAATTAGATTACCAAATAGGCCTCAGTGGTCATTTGTTTTCTTTTGGCTACCTAACATCCATTTTTCCTAATTTTGGTAACAGTACCCACTTTTTCCCCACCCTCTGTCCTTGGGCTTTGTGTGGCCTAAACAACTGAGTCTAAGAATAGGCATGTGATTCAGTATAGGCCAATCATCATGTTTCATTCCTCTGATTAAATTGATTGGTTTAGGAATGGGCAGGTGACTTGATTTAGTCCACTGAGAGTTAAGCCCAGGAATTCTGATTAAACTGTTGAAAGGACCTTGTGTTTTTTACTTTATTATTTTTATTTTATTTTATTATTCTTTTAGTATTTTTTCTGGACTTCAACCTGAAACTGCTATCAGATATCTTGACACTTCGAATAAAGTCTACACATGAGAGAACAGAGCTGAGAGATGGAAAGATGCTGAATCCCAATGACGTCCTTTGAAATGCTGGGTGAAGCTGGGCCTGAAGATAGAGCTACCTCTATAGTTTTCAGATACTTAAGTCAATAAATACTTTTGTTTGCTTAGATAACCTTGAGTTAGATTTTATATTACCTCCAAAAGAGTACTATATTGGATATTTTCCATTTGCCCTCCAAATTCACTCTCTACTCTTCTCCACCCTCTCTGTGCCCCAGGGGACTAACCTATCTGAATTGCATCAAAGAGTTCTGTTGCCCTCTGGTTTCTGGTTGTGTTCAGCCAATGGAAGTCTCTCTGGAGACTGAAGTCAGGGCAATTATTCCCCATTTATTCCTAGGGGCTCTCACTGGTAGATACGAATGGGTTGGCAGGTCCTTCTTGCAGAGGCTGTAGATCCTGTCAAGTGTCCTTCTCTCTCCAGGTTTGAGTAGTTTTTTTCTCCCTTCACACCATCTGATGTAGGGGAGTAGTACCTCCCTACAAGTGCTAGTCCTGGATTAAAGCATTATGCTTAATTGATTTCCTGTAACCTTTCCCATACTTTTGTAGTCTCTCTATTAAATTCTCCTCAGTTATCCAGTTTGAGGCTAATCCAGAGCCATCTCTTTCTGCCAGAACCTGAGTGCTACATACTCCATTTGGTCTTCAAAATAGAGGAAAATGAGGTAGTTTTAAAAGACATAATCAGACTTGCCATTTGAATAATTTATTGCTTGGTGGTGAATGCTCAATTGAATATCACAGCAAGGCTTTAGACTTTTTGCAATGCATTAAAGGAAGTCTTTGGTAAAGGGAACTGAGGTCTGTTGGCATCTGTATGAGCTAGGACTTACTTTAAGATTTTGGATTCTTTTCCAGTCTGTCACTCCCAGAAACTACCTTTTAGTGCAACCATGGTGGGATTCTTCTTTGTTATCCATAGTAGCTCTAAGCATGCATCACAATGCTCTCACAAACTTACATTTTCACTTCTGCAGGTCTAAAAAGAGGGCTACTTGAGTTTCTGTGAATAAATGAAAAAAGAAATAATCTAGAAATGCACACCAAATTAAATGGCAGCAATCTATATGCAAGTAAAGCATTCATTTACATTCATTGACTTTATATCCTGTGATTATTTGCTTTAATTTTTTTTGTACCATCTATGTAAAAAGGGTTTCCTGAGAAAATTAACAATATTAATAAAACTAACAGGTTTATGTTAAAAACTACTCAGGAGAACAAACCTTCCATGGGTCTTTATATACTTCAGAAGGACATAGCTGTAAATATGCCAATTTCAAATTATTCATTGAAGTAATTTCTCAACTAGGTATCATATAATTACTGCATGTATTTTAAGTAGTAAGTTTACTTTAATGTAATTTATCTTTTAAACTTTTTACCACATTAGCCTTTTCTTCAGTTAGTCTGAATGATGAGCACTGATGAGCTTTTTTAGTGATAAAGTGTTAAAAGAATTAACCATACTGAATATACATAATAGAGTTATAGCAGGTAGATATTCATTATTAACCTGAGGGTATGGAGTATATTCAGTAGTCAAGATGAAGCAAAATATTATTTATACTTTTAAGTTGAGAACACTTTACTAAGTCACTCAAGATACTTTCCACCTCATCTAGGTTTTCCTGACTCTTCACTTACAGCACAAATTTTACACTGGACAGCAGTTCAAACTAATAATAAGTATATGGTTGCTATATTTTTTCAAACTATAACATCTGTTTATGGTGATAATGGAACAAAATATTTGAAATTGCCCCGACCTAAGGAAAAAATATCTAAGCCATAAGCTTGCTATGTGTACAATGTTTTACATGTAACACATTTCCTCTCAGTCTCTTTTGTGAAAGGAAAATCAGAATGGAGTCAGTATTGCTAAGAGAGCTTTCTAAAATGGAGCTGGGAGACCATTGAGGAAGTGTGACTTATGTGCATCTCAGCCCAGATGGAATCTCACCTTTTGAACACTTATTGTCCTACTCAAGATACTTATCCGTCATGTACCCTAAAATAACTTGTGACAACCTATCTGCTTATTGAATCCTTACCCTAAAACAACTCATGATTCCTTAAGCACAAATATCCCCTGACTTGCATCAGAGTCAATCACAATTCTCTCGCAAGTTAACAACCTTGTGGCTTTTGTCTTTTTAAACTCCTGACTGATTCTCTTCTTCGGAGCAGTCTTTCAGTTTCATCCGAATCTGTGTCTCCCAAATTGCAATTCTTAAGACTCCAAAGCTGTTTGTTCTTTGCAGCCTCAATACTGATTATTGTTTGACATTTTCAACAGCACAACTGCTTTAAAAGTATGTACCAATCTCCACAGAAATCTAACAGATTTAAGAAAATATGTGTTATAATAATAGTTAATAATACCCAAGAGTTCTATAGCATGAATTAGTGCTTCACTGTGCTGGGCACCCTTGTTGATTAAAGGGTACAATAAAATATGGTTCCTGCTTTTAAGGAGAATAAAATTTAAGAGAAGTGAGCTATCGACACTAGGCAGTATAAGAAGCCTTTACATTTCAAAGGACAGACTTGCTGAGGACTATTAGATGAAGAAAGGCAGTGTGTGCAGACTGCTGGCTATGGTGGTAATCTGGGCTTTAGTTCTGGCTACATCATATGCTAGTTATATGACCTTGACTAAATATCCTGAGACAAGGTTCTCAAAATGAAGGTGGTTACTTATCTGACTACCCCACAAAATCACTGGGAAGATCTGTCTCAACTTTTCTTTAGTTTCCTTTGATATATTATCTAGAATTCCATCTTCAGCTGTCTTATCTTTTCAATTCCATAACGTCTTCCAAAGAAACAACCTGGATATACCAAAGGCCCCTTAAGCCCCACATACCCAAAAACTATATCAATAATCAGATTTATTAGACAGAGCATGTTTAAGATGATAGCAGAATTTTCCCCATTGTAATTTTCACACCTACGACTTCAATTACCAGTACATTTAAGTTGGGAAAGTAAATAAAATTGTAATCATATTTTCATTTTCAAAAAAGTAACACTCCTGCATTTTCAAAAAAGTAACACTCCTGCATCAGATTGCAGGAAAAAAATAGAGGGAAAAGGAATGGAGCATCCAGGCAAAAGATTATGAGCTCAGGCAATGGTAGTGGGCATGGATCATAGTTAAAAAGGTATTTAGGAGGAGAGTAGGCAGATATTTTTCCCCTCTGTGTTTTGGAACATAGAAGCATTGGGATAATCTGATCTTTGGAGGTTTGCTAGAATTCCCTCGTGAAACCATTTTGGCTTTGTGCTTTTGGTGGGCTAGTGTTTTGAAAAACTGTCTCTATTTCTTTTATGAAAATTAGTTTGTTTGACATTTTATATACACCAGGGTTAATATTCTGAATGTATATATTTCATCTAGGTGTTACAATTTATTAGCAGAGTTGTACCATGCAAACTCTCATGATTTTTAAAAAAAATTCCTGTTTTTATGGTTGTTTACTTGTCATTTCTTATTTTGTATATTTGTGGGTTTTTTTTGCTTGATTAATTAGCTAGTGGATTCTGTATTTTACTAATATTTCCAAAAAACCAACATTTTAGCTTTTTAATTAAATCTTTTTTCTGTTTATAACTCATTATTTTTGCCTTGTTTTTTAAAATTTTTTTTGAGGTGGACCATTTTTAAAGTCTTTATTGAATTTGTTACAATATTGCTTCTGTTTTATGTTTTGGTTTTTTGGCCGCGAGGCATATGGGATCTTAGCTCCCCGACCAGGGATTGAACCCGCACCCCCTGCCTTGGAAGGCGAAGTCTTAACCACTGGACCACCAGGGAAGTCCCTTTTTGCCATTATTTTTAATATTCCAATTTTTTCTGTTTTCTGTTTATTTTTGACTGCTCCCCAGTAAAATTTTTATATATTTGTGAAGAATTGACACCTTTGTGATATTAAATAAGTCCTATTTAAGAACAAGGAATGTCTTTCTGTTAATTCAAGTGGTTATTTATTTATTGTCATCCTTTCATTTTTTTCTGTATAACCATTTAAGGCCATGATTTTTTTTTTAATGTAAAAGGACATTTTATTTATTTTGAATTTTATTGAATTTATTTTTTATACAGCAGGTTCTTATTCTTATCTATTTTATATATATTAGTGTATATACGTTAATCCCAATCTCCCAAGTCATCCCACCACCACCACCCCCTCCACTTTCCCCCCTTGGTGTCCATACGTTTGTTCTAGGCTATGATTTTTTTCTCTGATCTTCATTCATTAATACTGACAAATAGTGTCATCATTTCCATTATTTTTACAAATAATTCTGAAATTTCAGTTCCCCTTTGCCTTGAGAGTTGTCTAATAGAGAGTTATTTAACTTTAGATAGAAAGGCCTATTTATGTTTTAATTTTGCTATTAATTTCTATATTTTTTATATGAGAAAATTATTTTTGTATCATTCTACTTTGCTAAACTCATTGAGATTTTCTTTGGACCATAATATATTGTCTATCTTCATGAATGTTTATGTGCTCTTGAAAAGAAAATGCATCAGTATTTGGGATGCAAAGTCTGATGTATATTCACATACTTTATTGCTTATGTTGTTTAGGGCTTCTATATCTTTATTTTTTGTCAACTCCTCTTGGACTAAGAGTGATATATTAAAATTGTGCATTACTGTGTGCTTCTGGCTATTTCTCCTTACAGCTCTTGTAGTTTCTGCTTTATAAAGTGATTGCTATGAAATTTGGTGCATAAATATTCAAAACTATTATATATTCGTATTTTTTTACATAATGACATGTCCTTTATTGTCACTTTTTTTAATGCTTAAGGTACTGAATTCTAGCTTGTCAGATATTAAGATCACAACTCCTTCCTTCTTTTTGTTTGCTTTTTGTGTGTGTGTGTGTGTGTGTACCTTTGCCCATCTCTTTATATTTTTTTTTTTTTTTTTTTTTTTGCGGTACGCGGGCCTCTCACTGTTGTGGCCTCTCCCGTTGCGGAGCAACAGGCTCCGGACGCGCAGGCTCAGTGGCCATGGCTCACGGGCCCAGCCGCTCCGCGGCATGTGGGATCCTCCCACACCGGGGCACGAACCCGTGTCCCCTGCATCGGCAGGCGGACTCTCAACCACTGCGCCACCAGGGAAGCCCCCCATCTCTTTATATTTAAGCTTTCTGAATAACTTATAGGGATTTCTCTTATATATGGTATAGCATTGGTTTTTACCCTGTAAGCTAATGTAACTTTTTCTTTTAATATATGAGTTTGAATTTGTTAATGTCATTGATAATTTTGGTCTCTGACATTCACATTATATTATGTTTTCTTTGTTCTTTCTCTATATTGCTTTTGGTACGTAGGAAGGTTTGTATTTTTATTCAGTGGTTACCTTTATACTAATTCTAATAATTTTCTTTATATAATGCCCTTAGTACCACTTTTTCTTACTTAAGCTTCTGTTTTGTTTATGAGTTTCAGATGCCATTCTTTGATTCTCACCTATTGCCTGTGTTGGTGCATAGACATCTTGTAATTTAGTTTTAATTGTTGAGGTACTTTTTTTCCCCCAATTTTTCCCATTGTTTGGCTAACTATGACTTCACATTTCTCTGTTCCTTGTTCATTTCTAGACTCAGTTTTAATATTTTTTATATCTACAATTTCTTGTTTAATTATATTTAATTTATATTGAAGCGTTGTTAGTTTTCTCTGCTCTGTGGTTGGCGTCTTCCTTTTTGCTTTCTGCCTTCCTTTTGTATTTTCTGCAGCTGAAAACTTTTGATTTCTCTTCAGTTTTGGATGAGAAAATTTGAGGTACAGAAAGGTTAATGATGAGTTTGGGGTCACACTACTAATTGTGAAAGAATGGAGATTATGACTCAGGTCTTTTGACTTCTAACATGTGACATTCCTGAGCTACACTAAATTCAAAAGTACAGTCTTACAATGAATAACAGAAGCAAGGCTACTGAGAGACTGAATATACAAATGGATGATGGCCAGACCATATATATGAATAGATCTCTGACCCACAATTTGCAGCAACCTGCCCAGGAAACTGACTCATTATCTATAGTAAGCAGCCCAGGAAGCCAGTTTGCTATAAATCAGACTGGTAGGAAGTCAGGGGCTGTAACTAGTAAAAAGCAAAAAAACAAAAAAACCACAACCAAACAATAACCCCTGTTACAATCTGCCCAGAATGCCCAGAACTTGATTAATAATTGATAGCTTCCCTAATTTTTGCCCCTGATTCCAATTTAGGACCAACCAGAAAAAGCCAAATATGTACCTCTAACGAATCACATAGGATGCCCCACTTCTAGTTAGCCAGCCTACAACCTCCCCATGCCAACAGCCTCCATTCAAGGCATACCTGAAGCCTTCCCCTTTTTCTACTACAAAGCTTTCCCCACTCCTTTGCCTGCTTTGAGTCTCAGCCAAAATGCAAGTAGCAGTGGCTAACTCGTTTTCTATAGCAAGCTCTGAATAATAGCCTTTGCTTGTCTTAATTTGGCTGATCTTTATTTCCACACTGCTGTTCCTCATAATCAAATATTCCCTTCAACATAACTCAAATATGACTCTCTCCTGATAGGACTACCTTCCCCTTAAACCCTTACAGTGAACTCATCCTCATTTCTCATTCTCCTCCTAGTGTATTGAACATGACGGAGGTGGGTTTCTAGCTCCCAAATGTCATTTCTAGGACCTTTATCAGCCACTGTCATCCCACTTCTCATCTGAGGTTCAGATAATCCATTTAGGATACCTTATCCCCACTTGGAATTTTGGTTACTGGCTTCCATAACCCATTCCTGTCTTCACTGTGTTACATGGGGCATATTTACATTGTCTGACTCTGAGTTGTCCAATAAGGAAGCCACTATTCATATGTGGCTATTAAGCACTTGAAATATAGCAACCAAATTGAGATGTGATGCAACGTGTAAAATACACACTAAATTTTGAAGATGGAAAAAGATAAAAAGAATGTAAAATTCTCAATAATTTTTATATTAACTACAGATTGAAATTTTCCAATTTAAATTTTTTTTTTTTTTGCGGTACGCGGGCCACTGCTGTGGCCTCCCCCGTTGCGGAGCACAGGCTCCGGATGCGCAGGCTCAGAGGCCATGGCTCACGGGCCCAGCCACTCCGCGGCATGTGGGATCTTCCCGGACCGGGGCACGAACCCATGTCCCCTGCATCGGCAGGCAGAGTCTCAACCACTGCGCCATCAGGGAAGCCCCCCAATTTAAATTTTGAAATTGGGTTAAACAAGATATATTATTAAAACTAATTTCATTTATTTCTTTTTACCTTTTTAAAAATGTGGCTACTACAAAATTTTAAATTATATATGTGATGCATATTATCTTTCTATTGGTCAGTGCCATCACCCGTCTTGCCCACTTCCTCATTACCCTAAAATCTGGCTCATTAATAGCCTCTGAATTTCTAAACCTAATTTTTTTTCTTGGTTCCCATTCTCATTGGTCTTTTTTCTTGTGTTTCCCGCAATGGGGATCCCTGCTTTCTTGATATTCTTTCTCCCTTGACCTCTATAACTCTGAGTCAGTATAGTTCTTATCCAGTTTCTTTGATCTCTGTTCTCTTGTCCCTTTCACTGGCTTCTCTTCTTCTTCATACCTTAAATGTCCATCCATATGCTCTGCTCGTCTTTCTTCGCTCCTTCTCTTGAGGTGTTTCATTCATCATAATGCCATAACCACTGCAAAAACGAAAATGATCAAATCACCCTCTCTGGGCCTGCCCCCTGTCTTTAGCTGCAATATTGTATCTGCAGTTATCTGCTAGACATTTCTATTTGAACATCCAGTCATCAGTTTTAAAATTCTACCTCAAAGAAAATGCATCATTTTGCTCTCAAAACCAGTTCTTGTCTTTTCTATTTCTGCTGGTGGTGTCATGATTCTCTTTATTTCCCAGCTTGAAACCTCTGATTAAGTTGGACTCTTTCCCCTCTCTCTAGCCTCTCCTATCAATTCAGCCAGAAAGAACTGAAAGCTCTTTCTTCCTAATGGATTCCCATGTATCCATTCCTTCTGTCTGGTGCCACAGATGGATGTCCTCACATCATGCTCAGGCAGCTGCTTCTTTCTGAACCCAGAGTACCTGGGAATGTGGCATGGGTATGAAACACCAAGGGATTGGGTGGGGAGTAATGATGACCATTTCCTAGATAATTGCTCCGAAGTGATTTATTCACAGTACTTTAAAAAAAAAATGCTAACAGATATCATTTTATCTCATCAATGAAACTACAATTTAAAGAAAGGAACTGTTCTTATATGGTTACAATCAGGGGCAGCATTCTTTATTTGGAGGTAAAGAGTTAAATGTAGACATACAGGCAGAAAAGACAGAGTGAAGGCATAGTATAGACATTAGAAAAGTTGAAGAGGAGAGAAATGAGCCTTATCACTCAAACCACATTGACTATGAAACATATTGCAGTCTCAATGTTCTGAAATCCTCTTTATAGGATACATATTGGGACTGTGAAAAAGACTGAATACTAAGGCTTTTGCATTACTGACAGTATTTTAAACTATTTAATATTTTGTTGCTTTGGATTTTAAGCCCTCCTTCCCCCTCTCTTTTTTTTGTTTAACAGAAATATTGTTCCTAGAAAGATAAAAACCATTTCATGCATTCTTTCAATTCCTTTGACACTTTCTACATATATGGTATTTTTTGGCCCCAGGAAGACACTCAACAATTCTCAAAGATGTGAGACAGAAAACTTCAAGGAAGCAAAGCATAAAGATCTTTGGGTGGCCCTGGATAGAAGTTACATAAGAATTCAAATAAAATGTAAACACTATATAATAATGCAAAGTTCTATCTGAGTTTGGACTGGCTGGTCAAAGACGAAAATGCCTAGGGACTGTGCCCTGTTCCTGTTCCTACCATTGAAACATGTTGACCTAAAACAAATAGACTGCCAGATATTTCTTCAGCAAAAACGGGTTTATTTGGGAATCAACAAAGAATTGCAATTCAGGGTCTACAGTTGTGGGGAACCACGGTGCAAATCTCCACACAGCAAGGAGAGAATGCTTTCAAACAGTGGGAAACGGAAGTCGGGAGGGCTGTAGTAAACAATGAGTACATCGGAGGAATTGAGGGCTCAAAGTATAGTGGCTGTTCATTGGCTGAGTTGTGACAGTCATTCATTGGCTGACTTCTTGCCTGGCAAGAAGAGGAAGTCTTTCTTCTTCCTGTTGTGCTCTGCTATTGTCTGGCCTTCTGACTCTATTTTAGTTGAGGTTTCTGTTTTATTAATTTTTACACACTTCAAGTTCTACAAAACACTTCACAAAGACAAATTGTTCCCTTCAGTGTACCTCTCCATGAAACTTTTTGCTTCTTTGTTGTTCTGGTATTTAAATCTGTGGCATCATCCCGATGTTGTCTATCTTAGTTAAAGAATCAGCGAGTACAGGCAAAGACATTGTAATTTTGATTTCGGTTTATACAGTCTCATGTTTCTGCCCTCTGATCGGATTCCCACCTGTCTATCATCTTTTCCTGTTTGTCTAAGGAGATATAACTGGTATTATTTACTTTTGTGTTAGTTTAGTGGTTCTCAAACTTCAGTGTACATTAATTTAACTTAGAGGAGCTAATTTAAAATGCAGGTTACAAGTCATCAGCCCAAAGATGCTGATTCAGTATGCTTAGGATAAGAATGTTAATAGGTTCTCTAGTTGTTGTAATGCAAGACGCCATAAGATCATACTGTCAGCAGCTCTGGCTTAGTTAATTGAAGAAAATGTGTTCCCTTTCCTAAGTTGTCTGTGCATATTAATTCCTATTTTCTATTGTAGAATACAATTTTTATGTCCCTATACATGGAATTTCAGATATCAAAAGGTATGGGAAACATCTAGGGGCAGAATAAGTAAAAATCTACCTGGTATGTGAAGGTTAAGTGATTTAAAGAAAAGTTTTAAAATGATATTAAAATGTGTATTTCCTCTAGATATCTTTTTTTTTAACACCTTAAAAAGAAAACAATCAGGTAAGTCTTATTTGTATAACTCATTATTGGAACAGCTAGGCTGGGGTTAGCCAAGTGAAGAGATGGGCAGAATCCATCTTTAGTTTCGCTTTCATCTTTTTGTTACTTTTGAGGAAGAGAGAAGTATTATTGAGAAAGTCCCCCCTTTTTATTGTGGTAAAATATGCATAACATAAAATTTACCATTTTAACCATTTTTACATGTAAAGTTCTGTGGCATTAGGTACATTCACATTGTTTTGCAGTCACTACTACCTTACATATCCATAACTTTTTCATCTTCCCCAACTGAAACTATATACCCATTAAACACTAACTCCCCATTCCTGCTTCCCTTCCAGCCCCTGGCAACCACCATTCTACTTTCTGTCTCTATGAATTTGACTACTCTAGGTCCTTCATATAGTGGAATTGTACAATATTTGTCCTTTAGTGAATGGCTTATTTCACTTAGCATAATATCTTGAAGATTCGTCTATGTTGTAGCATGTGCCAGAATTTCTTTTCTTTTTAAGACTGAATAATATTTCATTGTGTGTATATGCCACATTTTGTTTATTCATCTGTTGATGGACACTTGGGTTGCATCCACCTTTTGACTCTTGTAAATAATGCTGCTATGAACATTGGTATACAGATATCTGTTTGAAGGAGAAAGCCCCTTTTCTAATTTAGAAAAAGAACCCTGTAAGTTTATTTCTATGCTTTTTAGATATATAAAGTTTCTTTATCCTTAGCCACCTACTCATAGAGTGCATATAATACTACCACTACCTTGCAGAACACAATAATCCCTGGGTGAATGTCTGCTGCAATATTATTTATTTATCTTCTGTCCTGACACAAATAACATACTTGCTCAACAGACAGTGAAGTCTGAAAGTGAAATACCACTCTGGAACTAGAGTACAGGTTTGCCAACCAGTGACCTGGAACCAATCCATATGCAGTAGCACCACAGCATACATAATACAGAGGTATAAGAGAAAAATAAAAATACATCAGAGTACCCATTAAATTGGAAGCAGATTTGTTTCTAGCTCAGCCCTTTCTGCCCTTATGAGAAAGAAACGAAGAAAGACTTACAGTTGAAGCAGAACCAAAAGGATTGAGTATAAAGTGTATGTGCTTTCAAAAAGAGAGGTAAATATAGTCAGAAGGAAGATAAAGAGAGCCAGAGCTTTGGCTGGATCATTGGGTTAAGCAGAGCCCTAGGAATGAGAGAATGTTGCTTTGTGGTATCTCCTCTGGGTAGTCTTTCCAAACCCCCCAGTCTGTGTTAGTGCTGTCACAACACCCTACCAGTAGCTCCTCATAACATCCCTCTCCTAGTTTGAATGGAGATAAAGCACTCTTCTAGCTTTCCTGGAGTTAATTCTTTGATTATGGAGAAGAGGAACAGTTCAATAAAAGTAAAGCAACCAAGAAACAAAAGATATAATAAGTGGTGGAGACAATGATGCTTTAGAGAAAAAGGGAGTCGATATGGGCTGATGCATTTGGAAACTGACTCAGGCAGAATTTGCAAGGGGAAGGACTTCAGCTGGAATTGGAAGAACAGGTAGGATCTGGATAGGTGGAAAGGGGCTCTCTGAGAGATGTTAACTTGTGTAAGTTAGGCCAAAGATGGAAGGCAAAACAGATTTTTTTTGCCAGTACTAGACTGTTTTTTCTCAAAAAAAATTAAAAAGAAAGAAAGAAAGACACTTTAAATCTAAGCAGTTCTCTGGAAGCTAAAGCTCTCTCCTTTACAAACACTTCCACACACACAAAAAAAGCTTCCTTTCCAAGTTTTTGTTTTCTTCTGTGTTTTTTTTTTTTTTTGCGGTACGCGGGCCTCTCACTGTTGTGGCCTCTCCCGTTGCATAGCACAGGCTCCGGACGCGCAGGCTCGGCGGCCATGGCTCATGGGCCCAGCCGCTCCATGGCATGTGGGATCTTGCCGGACTGGGGCACGAACCCGTGTCCCCTGCATCGGCAGGCGGACTCTCAACCACTGCGCCACCAGGGAAGCCCTTTGTTTTCTTTTTGACATAACTAGACGTCACAGCTTGACAAGATTATCTTTTTTCAAGGACTTGTTATAGTGTCAGAAACAATTTAGCCACCTTTTTCAACTTTGCAAATTGGGTCAATCTGTGTAGAACTTGCAGGTTAAATTCTGAGTACATATCAGAGTATCAGGTTGGGGGTTGGCAGTACTGGGTCTTTAGATTCCTTGACAACTGTGCAGAGGCTGCCAAAGGAGTTAAGGGCATAAAGGATTTCAGGATCTGGTGAACTTTTTGGTAGTTTTGCAGTTTTCCTCTTATCTTTGAATCAGCAGTTCTAATGAGCAGCTTGCCAGTGTGCACAATAAATACTCACCAAAGAGCAATTAGAACAAATAACCATTGAGCATTCAATGAAGAGGAAGTTTACACATTTCCCTAAAGTAATTAACATTCTTTTTCCTTGTTTTGTTTACATTTTGTTTTTACCTAAATTGCCTTAATGCTGCCTTTAGTGAAATAGTTTAAAATAAGAGTCGTTGGAATTGGATCTTTCTTGCTTAAATGCTAGAAATATTGAGGTTAAATAGACCAAAACTGTATCTAAAGCTGTTGAGTACACATCAATGGTCCTGTTTTCCAAGGAAGTCTTTCTTATGTCTCACATTAGCCCTGTATTTTAAGACCTGGAGGTTGGCACCATCATCCCTGGGGTTCCATTTTGCACCTGCATGTTTGTAAAAACAAAGCACACGGAGGGCTAATGACCTCGAAGCATTATCATGAGCTGGGAGAGCTCCTTCCTTCTCACATCTTGTCTTGGAAACAAGCTAGTAAAAGTTGCATTACCCCGAGTGGAGCTGAGGTGAGGCTTAGCAGAAACGTTCTGAAAGTCTAGCCTTGAGGTAGAGAAGAAGCAAGAATATCTAGAAGTTAAACGTCCCTGAACCAAAGGGTGTAGACTAAAAGAGATCATCCACAAAGTACATTTCTTGCAAATACAAAGGCTTTCAAACCTTTTGACCATTTTCCATTGGAATAAGAACTTGTAGCTAATAATAAAGTGTCCTTGTTAAACTTACCCTCTTCTATCCTTCACCCCGTCCCCTCAGGAGTGAATTTCATATAACTGTTTAACAGTGCAAGTGTGAATGACTTATATTAGAACCACATTTCATTCTTGTCTTAAGACCTGTCAGTTCAAAATTATAGACCCAAAATACTGTTAGTATAAGCATAACATCATTAGGAGCAGTAGGGTAAACAACCATTAACAAACTGGATTGATAATGTTAAAGCTAAATGAAAAGTTCTTTATAATTAAAAAATAAGAATTGAAACAGTTAACGACCAGAAGCAATTCATTTTGTTCATTCAGCCCACAAATATATACCAAACACCTACAATTTTCCAGTTATGCTATGGACTGGGTACATAGTGGTGAAAAAAATAGACATGACCACTGATCTTACAGAGCTAATAGTCTAGTGGGAGTGACATACTTTAATTAAAGAAATTAATTACAATTATGGTAAGTGGTATGGAGTAAAAGTACAGTGTGTTATGGTTATGATGTTGTACAATGTCTGTGAGGTAATTTGGGTGATATAACATATAATCCTTGTAAAAGCTAAAAAGGCTAAGAGGTGGGGAAAATTCTAGTATTGGATCAGTTTTAGTTTTTTATAATAAATATAAATAATGTTTAATAAGTTATTAGTAGGCTACTAGTAAGTAGGCTCACACATACATAACAGTAAGTCTGCAGCATTTCATGTCATTTATTCAGCCTATACCAACCAAAGCAGGAACTCACAATTTTGAATCACATACCATCAGGAAGAAGACTGCAACTCCCAAGGTACCAAAGACAACTGTTTAAGAATTATCAGCCTAGACCAAGGGTTAGCAAATTGCAACCTGTTTCTGTATGGCCCAGGAGCTAAGGGTAGATTTTACATTTTATTTAATTATTTTTTAAAATATTAATTAATTAATTAATTAATTTGGCTGCATCGGGTCTTAGTTGCAGCTTGCAGGCTCTTTATTGTGGTGCACAGGCTTCTCTCTAGTTGTGGTACGCGCGGACTCTAGAGCATGTGGGCTTAGTTGCCCCACGGCGTGTGGGATCTTAGTTCCCCCACCAGGGATTGAACCTGCGTCCCCTGCATTGGAAGGTGGATTCTTAACCATTGGACCATGAGGGAAGTCTCAGATTTTACATTTTAAATGGTTGAAAAATAAAATAAAAGAAAATGAAATATCTTTTGTGATATGTGAAAATTACGTGAAGTTCAAATTTCAGTGTCCATAAATAAAGATTAATTGGGACTCAGCCATGCTTTTTCATTATGTATTATCTGAATAGTTGTGACCGAGACCTTATGACCTGGAAAGCCTAAAATATTACTATCTGGCCCTTTACAGAAAAAGTTTCCTGGCCTAGACTGTAACAGTTTACATGACCCTCTATTAGCAGCATCACCAGTCTTCAAATTTACAAGTTTTCTTAAAAGGTCTTAGAAATATGATCCCCAGAATAATGACCCAAAGTGTTTGTGATGGTTAATTTTGTGTCAACTTGGCTGATATATATATATATATATATATATAGAGAGAGAGAGAGAGAGAGAGAGAGAGAGAGAGAGAGAGAGAGAAGAAATTGGCTCATATGATTATTTAGGCTAGTGAGTCCAAAATCTGAAGGGCTGGCAGGCTGGAGACCCAGGAGAGCCAGTGGTACAAATGAAGTCAGAAGGCAGTCTGCTAGATAATTCCTTTTTGCTTGGGGAGGCAATCTTTTTGTTCTATCCAGGCCTTCAACTGATTGGATGATGCTCACCCACCCACATAAGTAATCTGTTTACTCAAAATTGATTGATTTAAAAGTTAATCTCATTCAAAAACACCCTCCAAGTTGCTACATTAAATTAACCTTTATATTAACTATGCCAGACTTTGGTTTGATTTGGATATATAGCTAGCATTTGTTAAGTGCCTACTGTTTGTCAGACACTTTATTCCTGTTTGAATCATGCAGCAACTAGCAGGCTATGCAATACTGTATTATTTTACTGATAATGAAACATAAGCTCTGTGAAGTTAAAAACATTGGTCAAGGTTATACAGCATGTAAATGACAGGCGCAGAATTATGAGCTCAGGCTTGTTTGATTTCACAGTCTATGTTCTTTCTACTGTGCCATAGTACCTGAGAGATCAATTTCAACTTCTGAATTCTTGGTTAAATGATGCCTTATAGGACCAGTAAGTACAATTTACTGATATACAAAGCCACAGTCTATTCAACTTTGTCAGCTATACTTTTTTGTACTCAGAGTGGAATAGGGCAGATGTCAGGAAGCAATAGGCATCTGCTGTAGCCAGAAAATTGCACCCACATAAACATCAGTTGCCTAAATGTTTTCTTTCATATATCCTGATATTTCTCAGAAGCACACCATCTGCTCATCAAATAGATACAGAATAAGTCTGTGGCAGTTTTTCTTGTCAAGTTATCTCTCTTACAGTGCGTTACTTTGGTTCTTATGCATACTTAATCCAATCCAGTACAGAAGCACAGAAGTACAATACTTGCTGGTTCATTCACCCAAAAGGAAGGGGGCCTATGTCACATGGATTAAACATGGGGAAACCAAATGTATGGAGATTAATTTGGTCTCTGGTATTTGATAGGCCTGGCTTAAAAGTCTGGTCTACCACTTACTAGCTCTCAAATTCAGCAATTTACTCTAAGCCTTTGTTCCCTCATCTACAAAATGAGGACAGTGAAAATAGTGCTTACCGCATAGGGTTTTAGGAAAATTAAATAAGATAGTATTTGTAACACAGTGATTATCTCATAGTAAGAACTCAGTAAATATTATCTATTTTTATCGTTTTCTTTTTCTACTTGCACAACTTTCTCCTTTATTGTGAGTAGACAGTAATTGGCCTTGTATGTTATGTAACATTTTAAAATCAAACTAACTTCTCCATTCATTTGTTTATTAAAAAATATTTAATATGTATCTAGTATTTTTCTTTTTTTTAGATTTCAGCTACTATATATATATATTTTCCATAGTTTTAACACCTTTATTAAATCTAAAACTTTCATAAAGAGCCTGGCACACCTTATTAAATTTTAGCTAACCTCATTTTATGACCAAATCTCTCTTTTCCTGTTGCTCTAATATTTATTTTATCAATTATCTTTTTTTAACATCTATATTGGAATATAATTGCTTTATAATGGTGTGTTATTTTCTTCTTTATAATGAAGGGAATCAGCTGTACTTATAGATGTATTCCCATATCTCCTCGCTCTTGCATCTCTCTCCCACCCTCCCTATACCACCCCTCTAGGTGGACACAAAGCACCAAGCTGATCTCCCTGTGATATGCAGCTGCGTCCCACTAGCTATCTGTTTTATATTTGGTAGTGTATATATGTCCATGCCACTCTTTCACTTCATCCCAGCTTACCCTTCTCCATCCACGTGTCCTCAAGTCCATTCTCTACATCTGCATCTTGATTCCTGTCCTGCCGCTAGGTTCTTCAGAACCTTTTTTTTTTTTTTAGATTCCATATATATGTGTTAGCATATGGTATTTGTTTTTCTCTTTCTGACTTACTTCACACTGTATGAGTCTCTAGGTCCATCCACCTCACTACAAATAACTCAATTTCGTTTCTTTTTATGGCTGAGTAATATTCCATTGTATATGTGCCACATCTTCTTTATCCATTCACCTGTTGATGGACACTTAGGTTGCTTCCATGTCCTGGCTATTGTAAATAGAGCTGCAATGAACATTGTGGTACATGACTCTTCTTGAATTATGGTTTTCTCAGGGTATATGCCCAGTAGTGGGATTGCTGGGTCATATGGTAGTTCTATTTTCAGTTTTTTAAGGAACCTCCATACAGTTCTCTATAGTGGCTGTATCAATTTACATTCCCACCAACAGTGAAAGAGGGTTCCATTTTCTTCAAACCCTCTCCAGCATTTACTGTTTGTAGATTTTTTGATGATGGCCATTCTGACAGGTGTGAGGCAATACCTCACTGTAGTTTTGATTTGCATTTCTCTAATGATTAGTGATATTGAGCATCCTTTCATGTGTTTGTTGGCAAGCTGTATATCTTCTTTGGAGAAATGTCTATTTAGGTCTTCTGCCCATTTTTGGATTGGGTTGTTTGTTTTTTTGATATGGAGCTGCATGAGCTGCTTGTATATTTTGGAGATTAATCCTTTGTCAGTTGCTTCATTTGCAAAAATTTTCTCCCATTCTGAGGGTTGTCTTTTCGTCTTGTTTATGGTTTCCTTTACTGTGCAAAAGCTTTTAAGTTTCTTTACCCATTTGTTTACTTTTGTTTTTATTTCCATTTCTCTAGGAGGTGGGTCAAAAAGGATCTTGCTATGATTTATGTCATAGAGTGTCTGCCTGTCTTTTCCTCTAAGAATTTTATAGTGTCTGGCCTTACACTTAAGTCTTTAATCCATTATGAGTTTATTTTTGTGTATGGTGTTAGGAAGTGTTCTAATTTCATTCTTTTACATGTAGCTCTCCAGGTATCCCAGCACCACTTACTGAGGAGGCTGTCTTTTCTCCATTGTATATTTTTGCCTCTTTTATCAAAGATAAGATGACCATATGTGCATGAGTTTACCTCTCGGCTTTCTATCCTGTTCCATTGATCTATGTTTCTGGTTTTGTGCCAGTATCATAGTGTCTCTGAAGTCCAGGAGCATGTTTCCTCCAGGTCCATTTTTCTTTCTCAAGATTGCTTTGGCTATTTGGGTCTTTTATGTTTCTAACCAAATTGTGAAATTTTTTGTTCTAGTTCTGTGAAAAATGCCATTGGTAGTTTGATAGGGATTGCATTGAATCTGTAGATTGCTTTGGGTAGTATAGTCATTTTCACAATGTTGATTCTTCCAGTCCCAGAACATGGTATATCTCTGCATCTGTTTGTATCATCTTTAATTTCTTTCATCAGTGTCTTATAATTATCTGCATACAAGACTTTTGTCTCCTTAGGTAGGTTTATTCCTAGGTATTTTATTCTTCTTGTTGCAGTGGTACATGGGAGTGTTTCCTTAATTTCTCTTTCAGATTTTTCATCATTAGTGTATAGGAATGCAAAAGATTTCTGTGCATTAATTTTGTATCCTTCTACTTTACCAAATTCATTGATTAGTCCTAGTAGTTTCCTGGTAACATCTTTAGGATTCTCTATGTATAGTATCATGTCATCTGCAAACAGTGACAGTTTTACTTCCTCTTTTCTGATTTGGATTCCTTTTATTTCTTTTTCTTCTGTGATTGCTGTGGCTAAAACTTCCAAAACTATGTTGAATGACATTGGTGAGAGTGGGCAACCTTGTCTTGTTCCTGATCGTAGAGGAAATGGTTTCAGTTTTTCACCATTGAGGACGATGTTGGCTGTGGGTTTGTCATATATGGCATTTATTTTGTTGAGGTAAGTTCCCTCTATGCCTACTTTCTGCAGGGTTTTTATCATCAGTGGGTGTTGAATTTTGTTGAAAGCTTTTTCTGCATCTATTGAGATGATCATATGGTTTTTCTCCTTCAATTTGTTAATGTGGTGTATCACATTGATTGATTTGCATATATTGAAGAATCCTTGCATTCCTGGGGGTTTACACTTGATCATGGTGTATGATCCTTTTAATATGCTGTTGGATTCTGTTTGCTAGTAGTTTGTTGAGGATTTTTGCATCTATGTTCATCAGTGATATTGACCTGTAGTTTTCTTTCTTTGTGACATCTTTGGTTTTGGTATCAGGGTGATGGTGGCCTTGTAGAATGAGTTTGGCAGTGTTCCTCCCTCTGCTATATTGTGGAAGAGTTTGAGAAGGATAGGTGTTAGCTCTTCTTTAAATGTTTAATAAAATTCGCCTGTGAAGCCATCTGGTTCTGGGCTTTTGTTTGTTGGAAGAGTTTTAATCACAGTCTCAATTTCAGTTCTTGTGCTTGGTCTGTTTGTATTTTCTATTTCTTCCTGGTTCAGTCTCGGAAGGTTGTGCTTTTCTAAGAATTTGTCCATTTCATCCAGGTTGTCCACTTTATTGGCATATAGTTGCTTGTGGTAATCTCTCATGATCCTTTGTATTTCTGCAGTGTCAGTTGTTACTTCCTCTGTTTCATGTCTAATTCTATTGATTTGAGTCTTCTCCCTTTTTTCCTTGATGAGTCTGCCTAAAGGTTTATCAATTTCGTTTATCTTCTCCAAGAACTAGCTTTTAGTTTTATTGATCTTTGCTATCATTTCCTTTGTTTCTTTTTCATTTATTTCTGATCTGATCTTTATGATTTCTTTCCTTCTGCTAACTTTGGTTTTTTTTTGTTCTTCTGTCCCTAATTGCTTTTGGTGTAAGGTTAGGTTGTTCCTTTGAGATGTTTCTTGTCTCTTGAGGTAGGATTGTATTGCTATAAACTTCCCTCTTAGAACTGCTTCTGCTGCGTCCCATAGGTTTTGGGTTGTCATGTTTTCATTGTCACTTGTTTGATACTTGATACTATTGATGCTTGATACAATTGATACATACTTGGTACAATTTCAATTTTCTTAAATTTACCAAGCAAGGTTTGATTTGTGACCCAAGATATGGTCTATCCTGGAGAATGTTCCATGAGCACTTGAGAAGAAAGTGTATTCTGTTGTTTTTGGATGGAATGTCCTATAAATATCAATTAAGTCCATCCTGTTGAATGTATCATTTAAAGCTTGTGTTTCCTTATTTACTTTCATTTTGGATGATCTATCCATTGGTGAAAGTGGGGTGTTAAAGTCCCCTACTATGATTGTGTTACTGTTGATTTCCTCTTTTATGGCTGTTAACATTTGCCTTATATATTGAGGTGTTCCTATGTTGGGTGCATAAATATTTACAATTGTTTTATATTCTTGGATTAATCCCTTGATCATTATGTAAGGTCCTTCTTTGTCTCTTGTAATAGTTTTTATTTTAAAGTCTATTTTGTCTGATATGAGAATTCCTACTCCAGGTTTCTTTTGATTTCCATTTGCATGGAATATCTTTTTCCATCTCCTCACTTTCAGTTTGTATGTGTCCCTAGGTCTGAAGTGGGTCTCTTGTAGACAGCATATATATGGGTCTTGCTTTTGTATCCATTCAGCCAGTCTATGTCTTTTGGTTGGAGCATTTAATCCATTTACATTTAAGGTGGTTATCGATATGTATGTTCCTATTAACATTTTCTTAAGTGTTTTTTTTTATAGGTCTTTTCCTTCTCTTGTGTTTCCTGCCTAGAAAAGTTCCTTTAGCATTTGTTGTAAAGCTGGTTTGGTGGTGCTGAATTCTCTTAGCTTTTGCTTGTCTGTAAAGGTTTTAATGACTCTGTCAAATCCGAATGAGATCCTTGCTGGGTAGAGTAATCTTGGTTGTAGGTTTTTCCATTTCATCACTTTAAATATGTCCTGTCACTCCCTTCTGGCTTGCAGAGTTTATGCTGAAAGATCAGCTGTTAACCTTATGGGGATTCCCTTGTATGTTATTTTTCCCATGCTGCTTTTAATATTTTTTCTTTATATTTAATTTTTGATAGTTTGATTAATATGTGTCTTGGCGTGTTTTTCCTTGGATTTATCCTGTTGGGACTCTCTGTGCTTCCTGGACTTGATTGACTATTTCCTTTGCCATGTTAGGCAAGTTTTCAACTACAATCTCTTCAAATATTTTCTCCAGCCCTTTCTTTTTCTCTTCTTCTTCTGGGACCCCTATAATTTGAATGTTGTTGCATTTAATGTTGTCCCAGAGGTCTCTGAGAGTGTCCTCAATTCTTTTCATTCTTTTTTCTTTATTCTGTTCTGTGGTAGTTATTTACACTATTTAATCTTCCAGGTCACTTATCAGTTCTTCTGCCTCAGTTATTCTGGTATTGATTCCTTCTAGAGATTTTAATTTCATTTATTGTGTTGTTCATCATTGTTTGTTCTTTAGTTCTTCTAGGTCCTTGTTAAACGTTTCTTGTATTTTCTCCATTCTGTTTCCAAGATTTTGGATCATCTTTACTATCATTACTCTGAATTCTTTTTCAGGTAGACTGCCTATTTCCTCTTCATTTGTTTGGTCTGGTGTGTTTTTACCTTGCTCCTTCATCTGCTGTGTATTTCTCTGTCTTCTCATTTTGCTTAACTTACTATGTTTGGGGTCTCCTTTTCACAGGCTGCAGGTTCTCAGTTCCCGTTGTTTATGGTGTCTTCCCCCAGTGGTAAGGTTTGTTCAGTTGGTTGCATAGGCTTCCTTGTGGAGGGAACTGGTGCCTGTATTCTGGTGGATGAGGCTGGAACTTGTCTTTCTGGTGGGCAATACCACTTATGGTGGTGTGTTTTGGAGTATCTGTGACCTTATTATGATTTTAGGCAGCCTCTCTGATAAAGAGTGGGGTTGTGTTCCTGTCTTGCTTGTTGTTTGGCATAGGGTGTCCAGCACTGTAGCCTGCTGGTTATTGAGTGGAGTTGGGTCTTAGCATTGAGATGGAGATCTCTGGGACAGCTTTTGCCGTTTGATGTTATGCGGAGCCAGGAGGTCTCTGTTGAACCAATGTCCTCAACTCGGCTCTCCTACCTCAGAGGCTTAGGCCTGACACCTGGCTGGAGCACCAAGACCCTGTCTGCCATATGGCTCAGAAGAAAAGGGAGAAAAAGAAAGAAAGAAAGGAAGGTAGGTAGGCAGAGAGGGAGGGAGGAAGGGAGGGAAGAAGAAAGAAGTAAAATAAAGTTATTAAAATAAAAAAATTTTTTTAAAGTAATAAAGAAAAAGAAAGAGAGAAAGAAGAGAGCAACCAAACCTAAACACCAATCCACCAATGACAAGCGCTAAAAACTATACAAAAAAAAAAACAACAACAACACGGACTGAGCCCTAGGACAATTGGTAAAAGCAAACTATACAGACAAAATCACACAAAGAAGGATACACATACACACTCACAAAAGGAGAAAAAGGAAAAAAAATACATATATAAAAGAAAAACAATAAAATAAAGGAGGAGAGCAACCAAATCAGTAAACAAGTCTACCAATGATAGTAAGCTCTAAATGCTAAACTAAGATAAACATACAACCAGAAACAAATTCAGTGCAGAAAGCAAACTCCAAGTCTACAGTTGCTCCCAAAGTCCACTGCTTCAATTTTGGGATGATTTGTTGTCTATTCAGGTATTCCACAGATGCAGGGTACCTCAAGTTCATTGTGGAGATTTAATCCACTGTTCCTGAGCCTGCACGGAGAAACTTCCCTTTCTCTTCTTTGTTCACAGAGCTCCTGGGGTTCAAGTTTGGATTTGGTCCTGCCTCTGAGTGTAGGTCACCTGAGGGCATCTGTCCCTCCCCTCCCCCGACAGGATGGGGTTAAAGTAGCAACTGATTAGGGGGGCTCTGGCTCACTCAGGCCTGGGGGAGGGAGGGGTACAGAATGCGGGTGAACCTGTGGCTGCAGAGGCCCGCGTGACATTGCAACAGCCTGAGGCATGCTGTGTGTTCTCCCGGGGAAGTTGTCCCTCGATCACGGGACCCTGCCAGTGGTGGGCTGCACAGGCTTCCGGGAGGGGAGGTGTGGATAGTGACCTGTGCTTGCACACAGGCTTCTTGGTGGCTGCAGCAGCAGACTTAGTGTTTCATGCCTGTCTCTGGTGTCCGTGCTGATAGCTGAGGCTCGTGCCCATCTCTGGAGCTCGTTTAGGCAGTGCTCTGAATCCGCTCTCCTCGTGCACCCTGAAACAATGGTCTCTTGCCTCTTAGGCAGGTCCAGGCTTTTTCCCGGACTCCCTCCCATCTAGCTGTGGTGCACTAGTCCCCTCCAGGCTTTGTTCACACAGCCAACCCCAGTCCTCTCCCTGGGCTCTGACCTCCAAAGCTGGAGCCTCAGCTCCCAGCCCCCACCTGCCCTGGCTGGTGAGCAGAGAAGCCTCTCAGTCTGGTGAGTGCTGGTCAGCACTGATCCTCTGTGCGGGAATCTCTCCACTTTGCCCTCTGCACCCCTGTTGCCATGCTCTCCTCCGCGGCTCCAAAGCCTCCCCCCCACCCACCCCCCCGTCCACCAGTGAAGGGGCTTCCTAGTTTGTGGAAAATTTTTCACCTTCACAGGTCCCTCCCAGAGGTGCAGGTCCCGTCCCTATTATTTTGTCTCTGTTTTTTTCTTTTGCCCTACACAGTTACGTTGGGAGTTTCTTGCCTTTGGGGAAGTGTGAGATCTTCTGCCAGTATTCAGTAGGTATTCTGTAGGAGGTGTTCTACATGTAGATGTATTTGTGGGGAGGAAGGTGATCTTCACGTCTTACTCTTCTGACATCTTGAAGGTCCCCCCTCTAGTATTTTTCTAATCGCTAGGAAGAAAATGGTGAGCCAAAGGACAAGGTGTAAGTCAAGGCCTTAGACCCCTCAGGGCTTTGGTCTAATGTGAGAAAGAGACATGGAGCAAATACCCATTTACACACATATATAATTATAGTGAGGGGAGAATGAGGACAGGAGGGAGGGGAATTGGGAGGGAGCTTTTGACTTTATAAGTGACATTTGAATTGAGTTCTGATGGATGAGTAGGATCTCACTAAGGGAAGAGAAATAGCAAGATAAAAAAAATATTTTAGAAGGACTGATATTGATTTCAGGAGACAGTAGTGAGCACAGCTGGAAACAAGACCAGGGATTGAACCCTGGTCGAGGTGATGAGAGCCTTGAATCCTAACCACTACACCATGGGCTAGAGTCTGGGCACCAGTTCTTGTCTGTCTTCAAAAAAATGTTGACAAGGAGACAGAGACAGAGAGGAAAGTAAGGTGTTTATTAGAAAAGTGGAGTACATCCTGACAGATGCATGAGTAAGCTCAGAGAAAGTCACACCTTTGGGAAAGGGAAAGTCACACCTTTAAATCCTTTATAAGGGGGCAGTCTTCTGGGTCTTTGTTTTCCTCTGGCCAATTGTCTTGCTATGTTCTTTGACTCAGGGCCCTTCCCAATACGTGCATGCATCCTTTAGCCAAGGTGGATTTCAGCACAAGGGCCTTTGGGAAGTTAGCAAAACTTATGGTCTGGCATCCCCTTCCTTTTTGACCCCCCAGGAGCCTTTCTGTGCATGAGCAGTCCAGCTCTCCATGACCCCAAGGATGAGAAATATATGACATCTTGATCTTTTACCTAAGCAGGGCTTAACCCCTCTCTCCCCTGCCATTACTGTTATCTTAAAGTGTCCACAGGAGACAAAGTCCAGCCATTTACCCTGTTCCTCTTGTTATTTCTATCTAGAAATATAAACATGAGGCTGGTTGTAAATGTCTATCCTGGAGTCCATCTATCCCATGCCTCAATATGTTCATTGCTCCCCCCTTCCCTTCTTCAATTACCCAAAGCTCATGGCAGTATTAAGGGTAATGTTCAATTGGTATGCATTGTATGGCTCTTCCAGGGGTTAAAAATATAAAATACTTTTTTACTGATTAGTAATGAGCCTATACTTCAAGCTCCTTTAGTGGCCCTACCCTCATCCCTGCTGGCTTGACCCTAGGCTCTCCCCCAGAACCTACCAGACTTCCCCCAAATCAGCAACTAAATGGTTGATGCCTGCCACAAAAGGGGCCCTCAAAGACACTACTTCCTCATTCTGGCAGGATGGAGTCTATTCTACTAGGTCAGTGCTAATACAATATTGGTTGTAAAATATTTTTAATATCATGCCTGGTTAGGATATCAACAGTTCAGTCTCTTTTATCTTCTGGGAGAGATATGAAGTAGTTGTAAAGTGACCTAAATCAGTCTCAAGAGTTATGTTTACTCCCTTTATTTCAATTTGCTTATAGGTTTAGTTTATTATCTACAATCTTTGAAGCTAACAGCAAGGAAACTAACTTATCCTTTGAATGAATTACTTAGTATTTCACATTAATTCCTCGGTTCATTGTGATTATATTTTGCTTTGGTGCTGTTTATTTTAATGACAGCCACAGAAACTGTAATCTATGCTCCAAATAGAGTTTAAAATGTGTGGATCTAATCTTAGTAGAAGGTTAGCAGAGGATACAACTTCAAATCTGTTTCTAGAGAACTAAATGCACAGTCCTAGTTAGCACATAAAAAAGGTTGTTGCTCTTAATGCTTTTTTGGATATTGAGAGCTAACTTGTTTCAACTCCTATGACTGAGCTAAGAAATCAACCAATTTAGAAATTTTTAGTTTTATTATTGTCTGTACATGTGGAGGTCAAATCATGGATGTCGCAGTGGGCTATTTAATGAAAAGAAAATGGATCATATCCATTTTATGGTCTTTTAAATCACTAGATAGTCATTACTTCCATAGATGTTTAACGGAGAAATTAATGCTTTCAGAACATGTGAATGGAATCTTCAAGAGCACTTCCCTGAACTATCACTAGAAACAAGGGCTTCTTTTTTCACTTTTGTGTGTTAGCTGTGTTTGACCTATTTGATTTCCCATGATGAGGAAATCAGGTTCTGGGAAGCAGCAACTTTTCCTTTCCATACACTATGTACGTTTGCCACTAACTTACCACAGGTTTTAAAAATAAATGGTATCATTAATTATTCCAAAGTTTCTATCTGAATTGACAAACATCAGTCTTAGCCAACAACTTATTATTTGTAATGGTGAATAGACAATACCTAGAGAGTAAAAACCTGCTGAGCAGGTATTCTTTGTCACTTAAAAAAAAAAAAGAATTCTCAGAGCAGTCTAGGAAGTTTCCATAGATTGTGAAGAGCAAAGGAAGCAGGGGGCAGCTTTCATTTCTGCATCTCCACATGGCATGGGATTTTAATATAGTAATTATCTTAGTGTTTAATGCTAATGAGTTAACTCTCTTCCAATAAATACATAGCTGTTATATTTTGGTGGGAAAAAAGTCCAGAACATCACAGGAGAAGTTCAAAGACTTCAGGAAGTTTATTCAGATAGCAAAATATATTCCATAAAAAAGAAGTGGATAATCTATGAACCAGGAAGCCTTCACCAAACACCGAATCTGCCAGTACTATGATCCTAGACTTCCAGCCTCCAGAACTGTGAGAAATAAATTTCTGTTGTTTCTAAAAAAAGGAAAAAAAAGTGGATAACAAGTGCATGAAGGCCAGATCATGTAGAGTTAGGCCTTAATAAGGAGTTTAGATTTTATTCTAAATACAATGGGAAGCCATAGGAGGGTTTCGAATCCAGGAATGATGTGATCTGTGTTTTAAAAATGATTACTCAGCATGCTATGTGGAGATTAAACTGCAGAAGGGTAAGTGTAAAAGCAGGGAGGTGATTCAGGAGGTAATTGCAACACTATAGGTCAAGGTGAAGATGAAGATGCACCAAGTGGTAGCACTATAGTAGTGAGAAATGGTTGGGTTCGAGATTTGTTTTGATGGTAGACCTAAGAGGACTTGCTAATGACTTTTGGAGTAAGAGAAAGGCAAAAATCAAGAATTATTCTTTGATTTTTAATCTGAGAAACTGGATGAATATTGGTGTATTACTACTATAAACTGTCTAAGAAAACTGCCCCAGGCGGGATGCTATAATTAAAAGTTATCCATTTTGCCTTAAAAGACCATCCAAAATCTCTTAATCTGTCATCATCAGCCACCCAAACCTATCACTTCACCCATCGTAAGGGGGCAGTATAACAGTGTTTTAAGTGCACGACACTGGAGCCAGGCTGGGTTCAAACCCTGATTCTACCACTCACTATATGTATGACATTGGCAAATTACTTAATCTCTATGCCTCAGTTTCCTAATCTGGAAAATAAGGATGAAAATAATGGTGCTTATCTCATTGAGTTTCTGTGACAATTATTCCATGAATTCACATATATTTATAGCCCTTAGACAAATGCCTGACATATGGTTATTATTCTCTAACTTAGCTATTATTATCACACAGACTTTTATATATGTAAGCCATGCTTATATCCTAGACCCTGTTTTTATCAGAATTGGAGTACACCTACATGGAGCTCTGGAGGCTTTATTTAAATCCAGGAATCTTTTGGGTTATTTAGTTCCAACTGCTCCCTTTCCCCCTCCCCTCACCCCCCTTACTGTCCCTCTCCCCCCTTTTCCTTCTTCTTCTTCTTCTCCTTCTTATGAGGAATCTGGACTACAGAGGTTAAATGAGTTCACTGAGGTTACAGAATTAATTAGTGGCTGAACTGGGATGCCTACTTGTGTAATTTTCACTGTTTTTTATATCTCTGCCTTTATTTTAATCTGAATTTCTTAGTTTCTCCTATCCTATCAAATTTAATATCCCTATCAATAAAACCACTTAAAGATTTTTGTAATGTCATCATTGATTATTAACAGTGACTACCATACATAAATTGTATCTGACAATTTTTGAGCCATATGCTGTCAGAGATGTATAACCTATTGGGCACTGCAGTTTTTGTTTTGTTTTGTTCTTAGCAGTGAAAGGCAAGACATAGAAGTCCAACAAATAAGATATTCACTTCAGTAAGAGAGATTTACTAAGCAAGCTATTTGGGAAATATAGTCTGATAAGAATATAATTTCATGAAGTCTTGTGCAAGATAGAACAGTAAGTAAGGAAAGCTGCATGTGTTCACATTATAATAGAACGAGCACTGTTTAGGGAACAAAGCACTGAACTAGGCATGTTCATGACATGGATTCTAGTCCTCATGTGACCTCTAACAGGTTGTACTATGTTAAGGAAGTCATTCAACTTCCCTTCACCTTAGTGCTTTGCGTGGGCAATGAAAAGAGGAGACCAGATTATCTTTGGATCTGTGCTGATCACTGGACCACTAATGTAAGATCTGAGTGATCTTGTAACCATTTTTGATTGTGTTCATTGAGTCTTATTCAAAGGAGTCATCCACAGAACTGTTTGAAAAATATTGGCCATAGATAGTTTAGGAGTTGAGGAAAAAGGTAAAAATAGAATCAAATAAATGGATTTTCTCTGAGCAAAAAGCAGTCATCAGTTTCACAGAATTCAAGGACTGATATAAGGAGTGAGCAGCAGGGTGTTTTTAAGAGCTCTTCTTGGGAAATTTTGTGATTATCAGACTCAATATTAGTCCAACCTTGCTGTGTCCTGCCTTGAACTCGTGTGCCATTTGTAGTTACTGACTCTAGAGTCTGACTTTCTTCTCCCAAACCCAGCCTACAGACTTTACTCGCCTGCAGACTTCAATTAAGTATAATGCTGTCACAGACTCCATCTAAGCAAGCTCTCATAAGGAGGGCCCAAAGTGGTTACTTCTGGAAGCTTCCATCTAACCCACCTATCTCACTTCCCAGGATACTTGGTGCATCTTGATGATTGTGTTTCCTTTCTCTGCCCAGAGTCAGTTTTATCTCCTAGTGTAGGCCCAGTAAGTGGGACCAATTAGTCCATTCCTACTGGAACTCCTGAGCCCATTCTGACAGCAGGGTCTCAGAGTTTTTCATCTTCTCCACAGTTCCTAGGTCATCTTCTCCACAGTTCCTAGTACCACAAGTACTTTCCAGCATCACTTCCAAAATTCTGCTTGTTCATCATGAGCTCTCTGGTGGAAGGCTCATTCTAAAGCAATTATTTTCAGAAATGAGCTGAAATCTGCTAGTGTTATACTAAGGAGCATCTGGTACCATTTCTTAACATCCTAGCTGTCCGTTCAGTTCCACTTACTCTCATGGAAGCAGTCAGTTGCTGTGGCTTGTTTAAAAAGTCAGATGGTGGGTTTGGCATATTGTCAGGACTAGAACCAGAGCCTCTGACCCACAGGCTGCTGCTATTTTTTTATGGGTGCTGCCAAAGGATTTGAAAGAATATAGAGTTCATTTATTCTAATAATAAACATTATTATTATTTTAGCACCAACAATATGCAAGGCATATACGCATGGGGTTAGGGATAAAAAATGGTGAAAAAGGCCCGTGTCCTTCCTGTTAAAGGTCTGATGTATTTAGAGGACTGGGAAGTAGGTATACATTCTCTCCACATGTCTTCCTTAGTGCATGTATGCAAATTGAATCATAGAAGGGTCCTAAACATGCCATATTTGCTCAAGATAGATATGTAAACTATTATTGGTTACATTTTCTTTGAACAAATGTCCCTGTAACATGGATTGCATTAATAGGTACTCAGTAAGAGATTATTGTATAACTAAATTAATAATCAAATGTTTTTATGAAATGATCATGCTCTAGTCCACCACCATGGAAGTCAAAATGAGGGAGAACTGAGTAGGTCTCCCAGCTGCAACTCCTGGCTATTGTTTGGCAAACACATGGGAGAGAACCCAGTCTTGGATATTATGCAGACTCTAGGCATTTTTCATTTGAGGGGTAACTCCTCTAACAGAGGAACCAGCGGGAAATTTCCACACTGGTCAATGAAATAATAGTTTTTCAGTTACTCCTGTAAAATTCACTGTGATGTTGGCTGTTGGCAGGTGCTACAGATGAGATTGGGAGATACCGCTATCAACAGAATAAGTACTTTAATATTTATGCTTTTGACCCCAAATGAAATTTTGGTGACTAACTTAAGAATGATTCATATTTATTTTAACAGAATATTGATTTGTGCATTGTTAGGCACTCTACATATTTATATCCCTTCAAGTTTCAAATGTTTTTAAGTGGTTCGTATGGTGTAGTAGAAAGAAAACAGGGTCAGTTATAAGTTCAAATCCCAGCACAGCCACTTATGAACTTGTTATTTAACCTCTTTAGCTTCCTATTTTTCTTCTGTAAAGTTGGGATAATAAGAATATCTATTCATAATAATTTTGAAATAATGTATATAAAATAGCTAGTATAGTACCTGGCACATAATAAGTACTCAGTGAATGTTGATTATTTGTATTAATACAATACCTTACATAAAATAGATTCTTGTAAACATTAGTTGAATGAATGAAAAAGGAATGAGTTTTCTATCACAGAACTCCAGGAATATTTTATCATTTATTATAATTTTACTCAGCTCTTTTTCATAGATCCGATATATCACATTTTTTCTTCTGTGAATATGTATTCTCTTTCTTAGCCTCAGCCCTTTGGTGCCATGACAGGGAAGTTGTGGAATATCATGTCTCTGAGGCCAGGCTTCACTGGCCATTTGTCACAGGGTAATCCTTCCTTTATCTGGGAACAAAGTGGACATAAAGTTTCTGTATACAAGATTTGGGATGTTTCCTTCCCAAAAGATAAATTAAAAACATTAAACATGGGAGTAACAAGAACTTGAGGTGTTCCTTATATTTCTTCATATCTTGCCCTGTATCATGAGGATTTTGTCATGCTTGTTATTTTGAAATATTTCTGTTGGAGGAGATTGGAATGTACATTTCAGTGTCTCAAATGAGACCAGAAAAGTGGCACTTGGATATTGTCACTAACAATCATGTTTGGTATGAAACAGGGAGACAGATCACCTCAGCTCTAAGGAAGCAGTAACTGTGGACAGACCCTTCTTTGTCCTCCCATCTTACAATTAGATGTGGGTGGGGGTTCTTACTGCTGGGAAATTTGAAACAATAAAAGGAAAGGACCCTCACAAGAAAGGGTTGAGGAAACAGTGTGGGTAATATTTGATTATTTCTTAGTATTGTAGTGAATAGAAAATAAAGAGGACTTTATTGAAAAACTGTTCTGACTGATATCTGTTCCTGGAAGTTCTGAATCTTTTTTGTATTGTTTTATACAAAAACCTGATTGATTAATTTCTGGTCTTTTAAGAAGAGAGTCTCCTTGATCAATGTCCAAGTTGCTTTTTTTTTTTTTTTACCTCGGTACTCGGGCCTCTCACTGTTGTGGCCTCTCCCGTTGCGGAGCACAGGCTCTGGACGCGCAGACTCAGCGGCCATGGCTCACAGGCCCAGCTGCACCGCAGTATGTGGGATCTTCCCGGACCGGGGCACGAACCCGTGTCCCCTGCATCGGCAGGCAGACTCTCAACCACTGCGCCACCAGGGAAGCCCTGCTTTTTTAAATATATTATTTTTATATAAAGAAAAAGCCTTTACTTTTAATTTCTGATTGACTGAATGACATTGGCCAAAACCAGGATAGTATCAAGGAGGGTCAGTTGCCTGTTAAGAGGTTTCTATTATGATGCCTCCATACTGGTTTAGCTCAGGCTCTTCTTGAAGGAGAAGAAACTTGAGCATGTATATATTAAGTTGTATGACAAGAAAATGCTTACAAATGGCTGATTTTGACTTATAAGACTGGCAATTTCACATAGTTCAACCTAATTCACTTGAGGCAGATTTCTGCCTCAGGGCAGAACCATTTCAACAGGTTCATAGAGATTGAAATATAAGACAACTTTCACAAGTTGTAATGGCCACCATAATTGCCATGGCACACTCTGGCCAAAGTGACAGGTCCACACTGTAGGTGGACTAACACAAGAAATCAAATGGTAAGCCAGTTCTTATCAAACCTACATTCTATATTCTATCAAAGAATGTATATATCTCTTTTGGAGGAAAAAAAGATTAAGAAAGAAAACCTCTTAAAATATGTACAACCGTAAAACTAAGTATAAACCCTTTAGATGTCCAAGACTTATGTAAAAATAAAAATACTGCAAATCAAATACAAACAAAAATACAAAACCAACACAATTTAAATGAACCCCATTGATTTCATAAGACAGTTGTTTTTTTCTTCCAACTAAATCACAGATTGCATTTTTAATACTGATTTCAATAGTGGAGAGTCTTTTGAGTCTTCACGGGTAACTATCCATAGGCATGTGACCACTCAGTTTTCTCAGCAGTCATCTCTACTGTGAAACCTCCATTCCTGCAATGTACCATTTGGTCTTCCCTTGGCATGGGTGTGTCTTTAAAGCATTAAGACCACCTCTGCTCTTTAGGACAGAGGTTGGGCATTTCACAATTAAAAATAACTTTCATTATTAAAAGGTACTTTTTGGTGACAGAACTACCCCAAACACTAACAGAAATGCCTCTTTATTTCTATTCACCCTTACAGGGGCTCAAAGGGTATGACTCTGTGGGGATCCAGATTTATGTAGGGATCTTCTGTTAGATTTACCTTGTCGGGAGCCCTATGCATTATCTGCAACATTTTGCTTGTTTTAATATAGAGGACTGTTTAGAGTATCTAGTAAGTAAAATGGCTAGAAAGAGAAGTTTTTAGTTGCTGTTATTTTAATAATAAATAAATATCTCTTTGAAATTAAGTTCCCATCTACGATTTCAATCTTGCCTTAGCTGATATTGTATCCCTTGCTTTTCCTTTCAGTAGTCATTTTTCTTGTCAAATATCATTGTATTAGAAAAAATTGTTTCCATCTAATCGTTCTATCTCATAATTGCTGACAAAGGATGATGGACTTCAGTCTTTATGAATGTTAAAAAGATAAATAATGACTCAGGAATTAAGTAACTGTGGAGATTTTTTAAATACAAATTTTGCAATCTGCCTTGCCAACATATCGCTTTATTAAGAATAAACAGCAGCAAATGAATCTTTTTTAAAAAAAGCCTATTGTATCAAAGATCACCTTGTGGTAGGTTTTTTTTTTTGAAGAAAAGGTGTCCAAAATCAATTATAGTCATTCTTTTGATTTATAGTTGGTGAGTAGATAAAGGGCTCTTTGTCGAAATATCAGCTGTTTCTTAGGATATAAAGCAAGGAAAAGAGTTAATACTCTTAAGAGGTGATGATTGGCTCTCTGGAAGGTCTCCAGAATTAGCTCACTTTAACTATTTAATAAATTATTGATCAATTACTAATGAAATTAAAGAATTCCAAGATGATTTTAGGAAGCAACATCCTAAGATATAGATAGAAAATTAGTCACTTTTGAAATTTGTAATATATCATTATGTTTTAATAGTAGACTTGTAGTGACTAAAATATGGGAGACAAAGGACAGTGAGAGAGAATGAATTATTTTTTATAACTCATTAGTGTATTCAACAGACAAAAATTGAATATTCAGCCCTTGAACTGTATTCCAGGGATACAAACAACTCAGTGGCTTTGCTTTAATTTCTTCCAAGAATGCCTTTCTACTAGTTCTCCATCTGGAAAATGACTTATTCTTCTAGATTTAGTTCAAAAGAAATTCCCTGTACAGAGATGATTAGTTGGTCATGCCTCTCTGCTTCAGCATATTACTCGCATGTTGCTGTAATATGCAAGTAATTTAGTAATGTATCGCATATTACTTACATATTGCTAAAAAGATTTAAATAACGTATTTACCAACTCAATGTATCTACCAGTTCAAGTGTAAGCACTTCAAGGACAGGTACCACTGTTAAACTTTTGGTATCTCTCCTTCTTGCATTTTTTTCTTTTCCATTACAGTTTATTACAAGATATTGAATATAGTTGCCTGTGCTATACAGTAGGACCTTGTTGTTTATCTATTTTATATAGAGTAATTTGTATATGCTAATCCCAAACTCCTAATTTATCTCTGCACCATCTCCTTCCCCCTTTGGTAACCATAAGTTTGTTTTCTATGTCTGCCCGTCTGTTTCTGTTTTGTTAAGTAGGTTCATTTGTATCATATTTTAGATTCCACATATAAGTGATATCATATGATATATGTCTTTCTCTGATTTGCCTCACTTAGCATGATAATCTCTGGGTCCATCCATGTAGCTGCAAGTGGTATTATTTCATTTTTATGGGTAACATTCCATTTTATATATCTCTATATATCTCTATATCTATATATATCTATGACATCTTCTTTATCCATCCATCAATGGACATTTAGGTTGCTTCCTTGTCTTTGCTACTGTAAATAGTGCAGCTATGAACATTGGGGTGCATGTATCTTTTCGAATTAGTTTTCTCTGGATATATGTCCAGGAGTGGGATTGCTGGATCATACAGTAACTCTATTTTTAGTTTTTTAAGGAACCTCCATACCGTTTTCCATAGTAGCTACAACAGTTTACACTCCTACGAACAGTGTCGGAGGGTTCCCTTTTTTCCACACCTTCTCTAGCATTTATTATTTATAGACTTTTTAATGATGGCCGTTCTGACTGGAGTCAGGAGATACCTCCTTGTGGCTTTTTTTTTGTTCTTTCCAGCTTTGAGTATTTATTTATTTATTTACTTTAACATCTTTATTGGAGTATAATTGCTTTACAGTGGTGTGTTATTTTCTGCTGTATAACAAAGTGAATCAGCTATATGTATACACATATCCCCATTATCTCCTCCCTCTTACATCTTCCTCCCACCCACCCTATCCCACCCCTCTAGGTGCTCACAAAGCAACAAGCTAATCTCTGGGTGCTATGTGTCTGCTCCCCATTAGCTATCTGTTTTACATTTGCTAGTGTATATATGTCCATGCCACTTTCTCACATCGTCCCAGCTTACCCTTCCCCCTACCCGTGTCCTCAGTCCATTCGCGACGTTTGCGTCTTTATTCCTGTCCTGTCCCTAGGTTCATCAGAACCACTTAAAAAATTATTTTTAGAGTCCATATATATGTGTTAGCATATGATTATGTTTTTCTCTTTATGACTTACTTCTCTCTGTATGACAGTCTCTAGGTCCATCCACCTCACTACAAATAACACAATTTTGTTTCTTTTTATGGCTGAGTAATATTCCATAGTATATATGTGCTACATCTTCTTTATCCATTCATCTGTCGATGGACACTTACGTTGCTTCCATGTCCTGGCTATTTTAAATAAAGCTGCAACGAACATTGTGGTACATGACTGTTTTTGACTATGGTTTTCTCAGGGTATATGCCCAGTAGTGGGATTGCTGGGTCATATGGTAGTTCTATTTTTAGTTTTTTAAGGAACCTCCATACTGTTCTCCATAGTGGCTGTATCAATTTACATTCCCACCAACAGTGCAAGAGGGTTCCCTTTTCTCCACACCCTCTCCAACATTTATTCTTTGTAGATTTTTTGATGATGGCCATTCTGACAGGGGTGAGGAGATACCTCATTGTAGTTTTGATTTGCATTTCTCTAATGATTAGTGATGTTGAGCATCCTTTCATGTGTTTGTTGGCAAGCTGTATATATTCTTTGGAGAAATGTCTATATAGGTCTTCTGCCCATTTTCGGATTGGGTTGTTTGTTTGTTTAATATTGAACTGCATGAGCTGCTTGTATATTTTGGAGATTAATCCTTTGTCAGTTGCTTCGTTTGCAAATATTTTCTCCCATTCTGAGGGTTGTCTTATCATCCTGTTTATGTTTTCCTTTGCTGTGCAAAAGCTTTTAACTTTCATTAGGTCCCATTTGCTTATTTTTATTTCCATTTCACTAGGAGGTGGGTCAAAAAGTATCTTGCTGTGATTTATGACCTAGAGTGTCTGCCTATGTTTTCCTGTAAGAGTTTTATAGTGTCTGGCCTTACATTTAGGTCTTTAATCCATTTTGAGTTTATTTTTGTGTATTGTTTTAGGGAGTTCTAATTTCATTGTTTTACATGTAGCTGTCGAATTTTCCCAGCACCACTTATTGAAGAGACTGTCTTTTCTCCATTGTATATTCTTGACTCCTTTGTCAAAGATAAGGTGACCATATGTGTGTGGGTTTACCTCTGGGATTTCTATCCTGTTGCATTAGTCTATATTTATATTTTTGTGCCAGTACCATACTGTCTTGATTACTGTAGCTTTGTAATATAGTCTGAAATCAGGGAGCCTGATTCCTCCAGCTCCATTTTTCTTTCTCAAGATTGCTTTGACTATTCATGGTCTTTTGTGTTTCCATACAAATTGTGCAATTTTTTGTTCTAGTTCTGTGAAAAATGCCATTGGTAGTTTGATAGAGCTTGCACTGAATCTGTAGATTGCTTTGGGTAGTATAGTCATTTTCACAATGTTGATTCTTCCAATCCAAGAACATGGCATATCTCTCCATCTGTTTGTATCATCTTTAATTTTCTGAATCAGTGCCTTATAGTTTTCTGCATACAGGTCTTTTCTCTCCTTAGTAAGTTTACTTTATTGTGTTTGTTGCAGTAGTAAATAGGAGTGTTTCCTTAATTTCTCTTTCAGATTTTCATCATTAGTATATAGGAATGCAAGAGATTTCTGTGCATTAATTTTGTATCCTGCTACTTTACCAAATTCATTGATTAGTTCTAGTAGTTTTCTAGTAACATCTTTAGGATTCTCTATGTATAGTATGATGTCATCTGCAAACAGTGACAGCTTTACTTCTTTTCAAATTTGGATTCCTTTTATTTCTTTTTCTTCTCTGATGGCTATGGCTAAAAATTCCAAAACTATGTTGAATAGTAGTGGTGAGAGTGGACAACTTTGTCTTGTTCCTGATCTTAGAGGAAATGGTTTCAGTTTTTCACCATTGAGAATGATGTTGGCTTTGGGTTTGTCATATATGGCCTTTATTATGTTGAGATAAGTTCCCCTCTATGCCTACTTTCTGCAGGGTTTTTATCATAAATGGGTGTTGAATTTTGTTGAAAGCTTTTTCTGCATCTATTGAGATGATCATATGGTTTATCTCCTTTAATTTGTTAATATGGTTTATCACATTGATTGATTTGCATATATTGACGAATCCTTGCATTCCTGGGATAAACTCCACTTGATCATGGTGTATGATCCTTTTAATGTACTGTTGGATTCTGTTTGCTAGTATTTTGTTGAGGATTTTTGCATCTATGTTCATCAGTGATATTGGCCTGTAGTTTTCTTTCTTTGTGACATCTTTGTCTGCTTTTGGTATCCGGGTGATGGTGGCCTGTAGAGTGAGTTTGGGAGTGTTCCTCCCTCTGCTATATTTTGGGAGAGTTTGAGAAGGATAGGTGTTAGCTCTTCTCTAAATGTTTGATAGAATTCGCCTGTGAAGCCATCTGGTCCTGGGCTTTTGTTTGTTGGAAGAGTTTTAATCACAGTTTCAATTTCAGTGCTTGTGCTTCGTCTTCTTGGTGCAGTCTCAGAAGGTTGTGCTTTTCTAAGAATTTGTCCATTTCTTCCAGGTTGTCCATTTTATTGGCATATAGTTGCTTGTAGTAATCCCTCATGATTCTTTGTATTTCTGCACTGTCAGTTGTTACTTCTCCTTTTTCATTTCTAATTCTATTGATTTGAGCCTTCCCCGTTTTTTTCTTCATAAGTCTGGCTAATGGTTTATCATTTTGTTTATCATCTCAGAGAACCAGCTTTTAGTTTTATTGATCTTTGCTATCATTTCCTTCATTTATTTTTCATTTATTTCTGATCTGATCTTTTTGATATCTTTCCTTCTGCTAACTTTGGGGTTTTTTGTTCTTCTTTTTCTAATTGCTTTAGGTGTAAGGTTAGGTTGTTTCTTTGATATGTTTCTTGAGGTACGATTGTATTGCTATAAGTTTCCCTCTTAGAACTGCTTTTGCTGCATTCCATAGGTTTTGGGTCGTCGTGTTTTCATTGTCATTTGTTTCCAGGTATTTTTTGATTTCTTCAGTGATCTCTTGGTTATTTAGTAGTGTATTGTTTAGCCTCCATGTGTTTGTATTATTTACAGATTTTTTCCTGTAATTGATATCTAGTCTCATAGCGTTGCCATGGGAAAAGATACTTGATATGATTTCAGTTTTCTTAAATTTACCAAGGCTTGATATGTGACCCATGATATGGTCTGTCCTGGAGAATGTTCCATGAGCATGTGAGGAGAAAGTATATTCTGTTGTTTTTGGATGGAATGTCTGATAAATATCAATTAAGTCTCTCTTGTTTAATGTATCATTTAAAGCTTGTGTTTCCTTATTTATTTTCTTTTGGACGATGTGTCCATTGGTGAAAGTGAGGTGTTAAAGTTCCCTAAGTTATTATGTTACTGCCGATTTCCCCTTTTATGTCTGTAAGCATTTGCCTTATGTATTGAGGTGTTCCTATTTTGGGTGCATAAATATTTACAATTATTATATCTTTTTCTTGGATTGATCCCTTGATCATTATGTAGTGTCCTTGTTTTTCTCTTGTAATAGTCTTTCTTTTAAAGTCTATTTTGTCTGATATGAGAATTGTTACTCCAGGTTTCTTTTGATTTCCATTTGCATGGAATATCTTTTTCCATCCCCTCACTTTCAGTCTGTATGTGTCCCTAGGTCTGAAGTGGGTCTCTTGTAGCCAGCATATGTACAGGTCTTGTTTTTGTATCCATTCAGCCAGTCTATGTCTTTTGGTTGGAGCATTTAATCCATTTACATTTAAGGTAGTTATTGATATGTATGTTCCTTTTAACATTTTCTTAATTGTTTTGTGTTTGTTATTGTAGGTCTTTTCCTTTTCTTATGTATGCTGCCTAGAGAAGTTCCTTTAGCATTTGTTGTAAAGCTGGTTTGGTGGTGCTGGATTCTGTTAGCTTTTGCTTGTCTCCAAAGGTTTTAATTTCTCTGTCCAATTTGAATGAGATCCTTGCTGGGTAGAGTAATCATGGTTGTAGGTTTTTCCCTTTCATCACTTTAAATATGTCCTGTCACTGCCTTCTGGCTTGCAGAGTTTCTGCTGAAAGATCATTTGTTAACCTTATAGGGATTCCCTAGTGTGTTGTTTCTTTTCCCGTGCTGCTTTTAATATTTTTTCTTTGTGTTTAATTTTTGATAGTTTGATTAATATGTGTCTTGGCATGTTTCTCCTTGGACTTATCCTGTATGGGACTCTCTGTGCTTCCTGGATTTGATTGACTATTTCCTTTCCCATATTAGGGAAGTTTTCAACTGTAATCTCTTCAAATATTTTCTCCGGCCCTTTCTTTTTCTCTTCTTCTTCTGGGACCCCTATAATTCGAATGTTGATGTATTTAATGTTGTTGAGGTCTCTGAGACTGTTCTCAATTCTTTTCATTCTTTTTTCTTTATTCTGCTCTGCAGTAGTTATTTCCACCATTTTATCTTCCAGGTCACTCATCCATTCTTCTGCCTCAGTTACCCTGCTGTTGATTCCTTCTAGAGAATTTTTAATTTCATTTATTGTGTTGTTCATCATTGTTTGTTTGCTCTTTAGTTCTTCTAGGTCCTTGTTAAACATTTCTTGTATTTTCTCCATTCTATTTCCAAGATTTTGGATATATTTACTATCATTACTCTGAATTCTTTTTCAGGTAGACTGCCTATTTCCTCTTCATTTGTTTGGTCAGGTGGGTTTTTATCTTGCTCCTTCATCTGCTGTATATTTTTTATATTTCTGTGTCTTCTCATTTTGCTTAACTTAGTGTGTTTGTGGTCTCCTTTTTGCAGGCTGCAGGTTCATAGTTCCTGTTGCTTTTGTTGTCTGCCCCCCGTGGGTAAGGTTGGTTCAGTTGTTTGTGTAGGCTTCCTGGTGGAGGGGACTAGTGCCTGTGTTCTGGTGAATGAGGTTAGATATTGTCTTTCTGGTGGGTGCGACCACATCCAGTTGTCTGTTTTGGGGAGTCTGTGAACTTATGATGATTTTAGGTAGCCTCTCTGCTAATGGGTGGGGTTGTGTTCCTGTCTTCCTAATTGTTTGGTATGGGGTGTCCAGCACTGTATCTTGTTGGTCGTTGAGTGGCCCTGGGTCTTAGCATCTAGATGTAGATCTCTGGGAGAACTTTCACCATTTGATACTACATGGGGCCAGGGGATCTCTGATGGTTCAATGTCCTGAAGTCAGCTCTCCCACCTAAGAGGCACAGGCCTGACACCTGGCTGGAGCACCAACACCCTGTCAGCCACATGGCTCAGAAGAAATGGGATAAGAGAAAAGAAAGAAATAAAAAATAAAAAAATATATAATAAAAAAATTATTATTATTATTTTTTAACCATCTTTATTGGGGTATAATTGCTTTACAATGGTGTGTTAGTTTCTGCTTTATAACAAAGTGAATCAGCTATACATATACATATGTTCCCATATGTCTTCCCTCTTGCGTCTCCCTCCCTCCCACTCTCCCCATCCCACCCCTCCAGGCTGTCCTAAAGGCCCGAGCTAATATCCCTGTGCCTTGCGGCTGCTTCCCCCTAGCTATCTACCTTACTATGTTTGTTAGTGTGTATATGTCCATGACTCTCTCTCGCCCTGTCAAAACTCACCCTTCCCGCTCCCCATATCCTCAAGTCCGTTCTCCAGTAGGTCTGCGTCTTTATTCCTGTCTTACCCCTAGGTTCTTCATGACATTTTTTTTCTTTAAATTCTATATATATGTGTTAGCATACCGTATTTGTCTTTTTCTTTATGACTTACTTCACTCTGTATGACAGACTCTAGGTCTATCCATCTCATTACAAATAACTCAATTTCATTTCTTTTTAAGGCTGAGTAATATTCCATTGTGTATATGTGCCACATCTTCTTTATCCATTCGTCCAATGATGGGCGCTTAGGTTCTTTCCATCTCCGGGCTGTTGTAAATAGGGCTGCAATGAACATTTTGGTACATGACTCTTTTTGAATTTTGGTTTTCTCAGGGTATATGCCCAGTAGTGGGATTGCTGGGTCATATGGTAATTCTATTTGTAGTTTTCTAAGGAACCTCCATACTGTTCTCCATAGTGGCTGAACCATTTCACATTCCCACCAGCAGTGCAAAACTGTCCCCTTTTCTCCACACCCTCTCCAGCATTTATTGTTTCTAGATTTTTTGATGATGGCCATTTTGACTGGTGTGAGATGATATCTCATTGTAGTTTTGATTTGCATTTCTCTAATGATTAATGATGTTGAGCATTCTTTCATGTGTTTGTTGGCATTCTGTATATCTTCTTTAGAGAAATGTCTGTTTAGGTCTTCTGCCCATTTTTGGATGGGGTTGTTTGTTTTTTTGTTATTGAGCTGCATGAGCTGCTTGTAAATTTTGGAAATTAATCCTTTGTCAGTTGCTTCATTTGCAAATGTTTTCTCCCATTCTGAGGGTTGTCTTTTGGTCTTGATTATGGTTCCCTTTGCTGTGCAAAAGCTTTGAAGTTTCATTAGGTCCCATTTGTTTATTTTTGTTTTTATTTCCATTACTCTAGGAGGTGGGTCAGAAAGGATCTTGCTGTGATTTATGTCATAGAGTGTTCTTCCTATGTTTTCCTCTAAGAGTTTGATAGTTTCTGGCCTTACATTTAGGTCTTTAATCCATTTTGAGCTTATTTTTGTGTATGGTGTTAGGGAGTGATCTAATCTCATACTTTTACGTGTACCTGTCCAGTTTTCCCAGCACCATTTATTGAAGAGGCTGTCCTTTCTCCACTGTACATTCCTGCCTCCTTTATCAAAGATAAGGTGTCCATATGTGAGTGGGTTTATCTCTGGGCTTTCTATCCTGTTCCACTGATCTATCTTTCTGTTTTTGTGCCAGTACCATACTGTCTTGATTACTGTTGCTTTGTAGTATAGTCTGAAGTCAGGGAGCCTGATTCCTCCAGCTCCTTTTTTCGTTCTCAAGATTGCTTTGGCTATTCGGGGTCTTTTGTGTTTCCATACAAATTGCGAAATTTTTTGTTCTAGTTCTGTGAAAAATGCCAGTGGTAGTTTGATAGGGATTGCATTGAATCTGTAGATTGCTTTGGGTAGTAGAGTCATTTTCACAATGTTGATTCTTCCCATCCAAGAACATGGTATATCTCTCCATCTATTTGTATCACCTTTAATTTCTTTCATCAGTGTCTTATAATTTTCTGCATACAGGTCTTTCGTCTCCTTAGGTAGGTTTATTCCTAGATATTTTATTCTTTTTGTTGCAATGGTAAATGGGAGTGTCAGTTGTTACTTCTCCTTTCTCATTTCTAATTCTATTGATTTGAGTCTTCTCCCTTTTTTTCTTGATGAGTCTGGCTAGTGGTTTATCTATTTTGTTTATCTTCTCAAAGAACCAGCTTTTAGTTTTATTGATCTTTGCTATCATTTCCTTCATTTCCTTTTCATTTATTTCTGATCTGATTTTTATGATTTCTTTCCTTCTGCTAGCTTTGGGGCTTCTTTGTTCTTCTTTCTGTAATTGCTTGAGGTGCAAGGTTAGGTTGTTTATTCGAGATGTTTCCTGCTTCTTAAGGTGGGCTTGTATTGCTATAAACTTCCCCCTTAGAACTGCTTTTGCTGCATCCCATAGGTTTTGAGTCGTGTCTCCATTGTCATTTGTTTCTAGGTATTTTTTTATTTCCTCTTTGATTTCTTCAGTGATCACTTCATTATTAAGTAGTGTATTGTTTAGCCTCCATGTGTTTGTATATTTTACAGATCTTTTCCTGTAATTGATATCTAGTCTCATGGCGTTGTGGTCAGAAAAGATACTTGATACAATTTCAATTTTCTTAAATTTACCAAGGCTTGATTTGTGACCCAAGTTATGATCTATCCTGGAGAATGTTCCATGAGCACTTGAGAAAAATGTGTATTCCGTTGTTTTTGGATGGAGTGTCCTATAAATATCAATTAAGTCCATCTTGTTTAATGTATCATTTAAAGCTTGTGTTTCCTTATTTATTTTCATTTTGGATGATCTGTCCATGGGTGAAAGTGGGGTGTTAAAGTCCCCTACTATGAATGTGTTACTGTCGATCTCCCCTTTTATGGCTGTTAGTATTTGCCTTATGTATTGAGGTGCTCCTATGTTGGGTGCATAAATATTTACAATTGTTATATCTTCTTCTTGGATCAATCCCTTGATCATTATGTAGTGTCCTTCTTTATCCCTTTTAATAGTCCTTATTTTAAAGTCTATTTTGTCTGATATGAGAATTGCTACTCCAGCTTTCTTTTGGTTTCCATTTGCATGGAATATCTTTTTCCATCCCCTTACTTTCAGTCTGTATGTGTCTCTAGGTCTGAGGTGGGTCTCTCGTAGACAGCATATATAAGGGTCTTGTTTTTGTATCCATTCAGCCAATCTGTGTCTTTTGGTGGGAGCATTTAGTCCATTTACATTTAAGGTAATTATCGATATGTATGTTCCTATTTTCATTTTCTATATTGTTTTGGGTTCGTTATTATAGGTCGTTTGCTTCTCTTGCATTTCTTATCTAGAGAAGTTCCTTTAGCATTTGTTGTAAAGCTGGTTTGGTGGTACTGAACTCTCTCAGCTTTTGCTTGTCTGTAAAGGTTTTAATTTCTCCATCAAATCTGAATGAGATCCTTGCTGGGTAGAGTAGTCTTGGTTGCAGGTTTTTCTCCTTCATCACTTTCAGTATGTCCTGCCACTCCCTTCTGGCTTGTAGGGTTTCTGCTGAGAGATCAGCTGTTAACCTTATGGGGATTCCCTTATGTGTTATTTGTTGTTTTTCCCTTGCTGCTTTTAATATGCTTTCTTTGTATTTACTTTTTGATAGTTTGATTAATATGTGTCTTGGCGTATTTCTCCTTGTATTTATCCTGTATGGGACTCTCTGTGCTTCCTGGACTTGATTAACTATTTCCTTTCCCATATTAGGGAAGTTTTCAACTATAATCTCTTCAAATATTTTCTCAGTCCCTTTCTTTTTCTCTTCTTCTTCTGGAACCCCTATAATTCGAATGTTGGTGCGTTTAATGTTGTCCCAGAGGTCTCTGAGAGTGTCCTCAGTTCTTTTCATTCTTTTTTCTTTATTCTGCTCTGCAGTAGTTATTTCCACTACTTTATCTTCCAGGTCACTTATCCGTTCTTCTGCCTCAGTTATTCTGCTATTGATCCTATCTAGAGTACTTTTAATTTCATTTATTACGTTGTTCATCGTTGCTTGTTTCATCTTTATTTCTTCTAGGTCCTTGTTAAATGTTTCTTGCATTTTGTCCATTCTACTTCCAAGATTTCGGATCATCCTTACTATCATTATTCTGAATTCTTTTTCAGGTAGATTGCCTATTTCCTCTTCATTTGTTAGGTCTGGTGGGTTTTTATCTTGCTCCTTCATCTGCTGTGTGTTTTTCTGTCTTCTCATTTTGCTTATCTTACTGTGTTTGGGGTCTCCTTTTTGCAGGCTGCACGTTCGTAGTTCCCGTTGTTTTTGATGTCTGTCTCCAGTGGCTAAGGTTGTTTCAGTGGGTTGTGTAGGCTTCCTGGTGGAGGGGACTAGTGCCTGTGTTGTGCTGGATGAGGCTGGATCTTGTCTCTCTAGTGGGCAGGTTCACGTCTGGTGGTGTGTTTTGGGGTGTCTGTGGCCTTATTATGATTTTAGGCAGCCTCTCTGCTAATGGGTGGGGTTGTGTTCCTGTTTTGCTAGTTGTTTGGCATAGGTTGTCCAGCACTGTGGCTTGCTGGTCGTTGAGTGAAGCTGGGTGCTGGTGTTAAGATGGAGGTCTCTGGGAGATTTCCACCGTTTAATATTATGTGGAGCTGGGAGGTCTCTTGTTGACCAGTGTCCTGAAGTTGGCTCTCCTACCTCAGAGGCAGAGCCCTGACTCCTGGGCTGGAGCACCAAGAGCCTTTCATCCACACGGCTCAGAATAAAAGGGAGAAAAAGTAGAGAGAATTAGTAGAAGTATGAGGAAAGAAAGAAGGAAAGGAGGAAAGGAAGGTAGGAAGAAAGAAGCAAAGAAGGAAAGAAAGGAGGGAGGGAGGGAGGAAGGAAGGAAGGAAGGAGGGAAAGAAGGAGAAAATGTAGAGAGAATTAGTAGAAGTATGAGGAAAGAAGAAGGAAAGGAGGAAAGGAAGGAAGGAAGAAAGAAGCAAAGAAGGAAAGAAAGGAGGGAGGGAGGGAGGAAGGAAGGAAGGAAGGAGGGAAAGAAGGAGAAAATGTAGAGAGAATTAGTAGAAGTATGAGGAAAGAAAGAGGGAAAGGAGGAAAGGAAGGAAGGAAGAAAGAAGCAAAGAAGGAAAGAAAGGAGGGAGGGAGGGAGGGAGGAAGGAAGGAAGGAAGGAGGGAAAGAAGGAAAAAAGACAGAAAGAAAGAAGATACAGTAAAAATAAAATAAAGTATAATATAGTGATTGTACTAAAAAATATTTAGAAAAAAAAAAAGGGACGGATAGAACCCTAGGACAAATGTTGGAAGCAAAGCTATACAGAGAAAATCTTACACAGAAGCATACACATACACGTTCACAAAAAGAGGCAAAGGGGGAAAAATCATAAATCCTGCTCCCAGAGACCACCTCCTCAACCTGGGTGATTCGCTGTCTAAAGGAGGGAAGGAAGGAAGGAAAGAAAGAAAGAAAGAATGAAGGTAAAGTACAATAAAGTTATTACAATTAAAATTAATTATTAAGAAAAGAAAGAAAAATTTTTTAAAAAAACTATGGACAGATAGAGCCCTAGGACAAATGGTGGAAGCAAGAGTATACAGACAAGATCTCACACAGAAGCATACACGCACACATTCAGAAAAAGAGGAAAAGGGAAAAAAATCACAGATCTCGCTCTTAAATTCCACCTCTTCAATTTGGGATCACTCCCTGTCTATTCAGGTATTCCACAGATGCAGGGCACATCAAGTTGATTGTGGAGCTTCAATCCGCCGCCTCCGCGGCTGCCGGGAGAGACCTCCCCCTCTCCTCCCTGCTCTCACAGCTCACAGGAGCTCAGCTTTGTACCCGGCCCTGCCCCTGCGCGCAGGTCGCTGGAGGGCGTCTGTTTTTTGCTCAGACAGGACGGGGTTAAAGGAGCCGCTGATTCGGGAGCTCCGGCTCACTCAGGCCAGGGGTTGGGGGATGGGGGAAGGAGGGGCACTGCGTGCGGGGCGGGCCTGCGGCGGCAGAGGCGGCGTGACGCTGTGGCAGAGGCCGGCGTGACGTTGCACCACCCTGAGACCCGCCGTGCGTACTCCCGGGGAAGTTGTCCTTGGATCCCGGGAACCTGGCAGTGGCGGCCTGCACAGGCTCCGCGGAAGAGGGGCGTGGAGAGTGACCTGTGCTCGCACACAGCCCCCCTGGTGGCGGCAGCAGCAGCCCCAGCGTCTCCCGCCCGTCTCTGGGGTCCGCGGTTTTAGCCGCGGCTCGCGCCCGTCTCTGGGGTTCGTGCTTCAAGCCGCGGCTCGCGCCCGTCTTGGGGGCTCGCGCCCGTCTCTGGGGTTCGCGCTTTTAGCCGCGGCTCGCGCCCGTCTCTGGAGTTCCTTTAAGCAGCGCTCTTAAACCCCTCTCCTCGCGCACCAGGAAACAAAGAAGGAAGAAAAAGTCTCTTGCCTCTTCGGCCGGTGCAGGCTTTTCCCAGAACTCCCTCCCGGCTAGTCGTGGCGCACCAACCCCTTCAGGCTATGTTCAAGCCGCCAACCCCAGTCCTCTCCCTGCGCTCCGTCCAAAACCGAAACCCGAGCCTCAGCTCGCAGCCCCGCCCACCCCGGCGGGTGAGCAGACAAGCCTCTCGGGTTGGTGAGTGCCGGTCGGCACCGATCGTCTGTGCAGGAATCTCCCCGCTTTGCCCTTCGCACCCGTCGCTGTGCACTACTCCGCGGTCCCGAAGCTTCTCCCTCCGCCTCCCGCAGTCTCCGCCCGCGGAGGGGCTTCCTAGTGTGTGGAAACTTTTCCTCCTTCACAGCTCCCTCCCACTGGTGCAGGTGCCGTCCTTATTCTTTTGTCTCTGTTTTTTCTTTTTTTCTTTTGCCCTACCCAGGTACGTGGGGAGTTTCTTGCCTTTTGGGAGCTCTGAGGTCTTCTGCCAGCCTTCAGTAGGTGTTCTGTAGGAGTTGTTCCACGTGTAGATGTATTTCTGGTGTATCCGTGAGGAGGAAGGCGATCTCCACGTCTTACTCTTCCGCCATCTTCCCCCGTCCCCTAAAAAAAATATTAAAAATAAAAAAGTAATAAAGAAAGAAAGAAAGAAGAGAGCAACCAAACCAATAAACAAATCCACCAATGATAACAAGCTCTAAAAACTATACTAAAAAAAAAGAAAAGTTGACAGACAGAACCATAGGACAAATGGCAAAAGCAAAGCTATACTGAGAAAATGACACAAAGAAGCATATACATACACACTCACAAAAAGAGAAAAAGGAAAAAAATATATATATATATAAAAGGAAGAGAGCCACCAAATCAATAAACAAATCTACCAATGATAATAAGCTCTAAATACTAAACTAAGATAAACATAAAACCAGAAACAAATTAGATGCGGAAAGCAAACCCCAAGTCTACAGTTTCTCCCAAAGTCCACTGCCTCAATTTTGGGATGATTCGTTGTCTATTCATGTATTCCACAGATGCAGGGTACATCAAGTTGATTGTGGAGATTTAATCTGCTGCTCCTGAGGCTGCTGGGAGAGATTTCCCTTTCTCTTCTTTGTTCGCACAGCTCCTGAAGTTCAGCTTTGGATTTGGCCCTTCCTCTGCGTGTAGGTCGCCTGAGGGCATCTGTTCCCCACCCGAGAGGATGGGGTTAAAGTAGCAATTGATTAGGGGGCTCTGGCTCACTCAGGCTGGCGGGAGGGAGGGGTATGGAATGCAGGGCAAGCCTGCGTCTGGCGTGATGTTACAGTAGCCTGCGGCGTGCTGTGTGTTCTCCCTGGGAAGTTGTCCCTGCATCACTGGACCCTGGCAGTGGCGGGCTTCACAGGCTCCAGGGAGGGGAGGTATGGATATTGAGCTCTGCTTTACACACAGGCTTCTTGGTGGCTGCAGCAGCAGCCTTAGCATTTCATGCCCGTCTCTGGTGTCGGCGCTAATAGCCACAGCTCGCGCCCGTCTCTGGAGCTTGTTTAGGTGCTGCTCTGAATCCCCTCTCCTCGTGCGCCCCGAAACAATGGTCTCTTGCCTCTTAGGCAGGTTTAGGGTTTTTCCCGGACTCCCTCCCATCTAGCTGTGGTGCACTAGTCCCCCTTCAGGCTGTGTTCACGCAGCCAACCCCAGTCCTTTACTTGGGATCTGACCGAAGCCCGAGCCTCAGCTCCCAGCCCCCCTGCCCATCCTGGCTGGTGAGCAGACAAGCCTCTCGGGCTGGTGAGTGCCGGTCAGCACTGATCCTCTGTGCGGGAATCTCTCTGCTTTGCCCTCTGCACCCCTGTTGCTGTGCTCTCCTCCATGGTGCCGAAGCTTCCGCCCCGCCCACCCCCCCTGTCTCCACCAGTGAACGGGCTTCCTAGTGTGTGGAATCTTTTCCTCCTTCACAGGTCCCTCCCAGAGGTTCAGGTCCCGTCCCTATTCTTTTGTCTTTTTTTAATCATTTTTCTTTTGCCATACCCAGGTACATAGGGAGTTTCTTGCTTTTTGGGAAGTCTGAGGTCTTCTGCCAGCATTCAGTAGGTGTTCTGTAGGAGTTGTTCCATGTGTAGATGTATTTTTGATGTATTTGTGGGGAGGAAGGTGATCACTTCTTACTCCTCTGCCATCTTGAAGGTCCCCCTCCTCGTAGTTTCTGTTTGCATTTCTCTAATGATTAGTGATGTTGAGCATCTTTTCATGTGCCTATTGGCCATCTGTATGTCTTCTTTGGAGAAATGTGTATTTAAGTCTTCTGCCCATTTTTTGATTGAGTTGTCTGTTTTTTTTGTTGTGGAGTTGTATGCGCCTTCTTACATTTTAATGTATTGTTTTCCTTTATAAAATTGTGATAATCTTTTTGTTTAATTCTCTAAACATTTTATGAGTAGCGCTTGTTCATGTGGTTAAATATTCTTTAAATCTATGATTTTTATTGGCAGCATAATATCACATGGATGAACCATAATGATTTAATCACTCCTCTATTTTTTGGCCATTTCTCATGGTTTGTGGGATCTCAGTTCCCCCATCAGGAATTGAATGTGGGCCACAGCAGTGAAAGCCCAGAATCCTAACCACTAGGCTACCAGGGAGCTCCTTCATTCCTCTATTTTTGGACAATTAGGTTATTTCCAGTTTATAAGCATGATAAATAATGCTGAAATCCTTGAAGATAAATACTTATCCATATCTGATTGTTTAGAGTTTTAAAATTTCTAGAAGTGATATTACTGTGTCATATGATATGAGCACTATTAGGGCTCTCACTATAAAAGGCCAAATTGATTTCTAAGTAGTCTGTTCCATGAGTAATAAACGAGAATGTCTATTTTACCACACCCGTCCTTGCCAACACTAGACATTATCATTTCTAAAAACCTTTGCCAATTTGGTATGCAATAAACAGCTCCTTATTTTATTTCTTGAATGACTTTATGTTTTTATATTACCCACCCTTGTCCTTTGGGCAGTTATGTTTTCAACCCCTTGATTATTTTCTGTACTCCTTTTAGAAAAAAGATGTTAAAAAGGTTAAAGAAAAATAAACTTAAAAATGCCCTTTCAAAAAAGGCTAAAAATGTTTAAGTAGTATACATCATTAAGTCAATTTTTAATTGTTGATCAGTATAGATATTAAGGTAATTGCCATTGTAGTAAAAATAACTTATGAAAAAAATACCCTTATCCTTGTCTTTCAGTCATATATCATATTATTATATGTGTCGTTCTTTCCCCCAAATTTGCAGAATAGCACAAGTTGTGTCAAGAAAGTCCAAGGAATTAAAATAATGTGATAACAACTGGGATGGCATACCCTTAGAATGGTTAAAATTAAACAAAAACAATAACAAAAATACAAAAAAACTGACCATACCAGATGTTGGCAAGTTTATGGAGCAATGAAACTTTCTTTGGAAAACTGACAGATATTTTTCAAGTTAAACATATACCTACCATGTGACCCATCCATTCCGTTCCTAGATATTTACCTACAAGAAATGAGAACATATGCTCACACAAAAACTTGTATATGAATACTTATAGCAGCTTTATTTGTAATTGCCCCAATCTAGGAATAACCTAAACGTTCATCAATGAGTAAATGAATAAATATGTGATATATCCATTCAATGCAATATACTCAGGATTGAGAAGGGAATGAACATTGATATGTGCAATAATATGGATTAAGCTCAAAATTATGCAGAGTGAGAGAATCCAGGCCCAAAAAAGTACCATATACTGTGTGATTTCATTTATGCAGAATTCTAGAAGATGTAAATCAATAGTGACTGAAAACAAATCAGTGGTCACATGGGGATTGGGGTAGTGGAAGGAATGGAATATAGAGGGGCTTGAGGAAACTTCTTAGAATGATGGACAATATAATTTTGATTGTGATGATGGTTTTATGGGTATATACATATGTCAAAACTGATCACATTGTATACTTTAAGTTGTTTATTGTACTTCAACTATACTTCAATTAAAGTAAAAAGAAAAAAATAATTAGGAGTTGGCAGTATGGTATAATAGAATTGAGCACTACAGTCTTAGCTCTGGCTCTACTGGTAAACTTCTGAAAAATATTTACCTCCTTAGGACATGCTTTTTTCATTTGTAACGAGAAAGGGTGTGGTTAACAGTGATCTACAACTGTAGCTTTATAGGAGAAAACCAGAATTAAACATAGTCTCTTATTTTATGATAGTAAAATGACCAGTCATTCTGTTTATATATAAGAATTGATTTTAAGCATATTTAGGATTATTTTAAAAATATAAACCTCTGGTATTTCTTGAAATATTAAAGAATTCATCAAAATATATCTCCCTCCCCAACCCTCACTTGTATGAGATCTAATATCTAGGTTGGCCTTCGAGATTATCTATTAGATCAATTTAATTCAAATGGGTGCCAAATTTCATTTATGATGTCCATTAGAAATTCTATATAAAATGCATTTGAGGACTTAATTCTGAATGTTTAGAGCTGTCAAACAGCTTATTTAGGGAGGCATGGCTAAAATCATTTTATTTTCCCAGATTCTAAAAGATAGACTATTGAGTACATAAGAGATGCACTAAACCTGTTTTTTTTTTTTTTAAGTTACTAGTAGTTTGATTTGTTTTGGCATAGTGACAGGTGGTAACTTATCACACTCTCTTCTTTTTTCCTTTTATGACAAAAGCATCAGATGTTGTCCAGTGACCTAAATCTGCCAAGTGAACATCTTACATTTGGTTTTGGGTGAAGTATCTATCTATGAAATTTTAAATCTTCGTTCATGAGGGTTTTTTTTTGTTGTTGTTGTTTAACATGTATAGCTGTTTAATTGAATTACAGAAACCGAGAACTGAAAGAAGCCTTACAGATGATTTAACTATAACCTTCATTTTAGGATGAGGATGCTGAGATTTAGGTATATATACCACTTGCATAAGAACACACATCAGGTTTGGAAGACCTGAGATTTGGACTAAGATTTCCACTCCTGGTGGATCACCCTTTCTGTACATCACCTGGAACACAGTAGATGCTCAATAAATATCTGCTGACTGAATGAATGGATCATTGTGACAAAATACTTTAACCCCACAGGCTGTTCTTATAAGATAATGGATATAAGGGAAAGAGAACCAAACTAAGAATCAGGAGGTTTCAGTTTGAGGTCAAGCCTGGTGACTTCTGATGTCATTTTACCTAAGTTCCTGCTACTAAAATGAAGTAGTTAGCCTATATAATCCAAGATTATTTCATTTTCAAAACGTATACTATTGAAACTTAAAGATTAATGATTGCATTTTTACTTAGTGTGTTAATTGCAAGTAGTTTTAATGGTCTGTGTAAACTTTGAAATCTGTGTTTATTGGGCTCATCAACCTTCATATTTTTGCCAAAAACATTGAGATTTGTCTCAGACTTTGAGAAAAGCACTCACAATATTTGAGGAAATATTTGTATATAATATGTGACCAGGACCATTTTAATGTAAAGTTATATATAGTTCTAATATTTCAAAAACGTGCTACTAATTAGTTTTAAAATGTGGGCCTGGCAAGATCAGAGCTGAGTATGTGGAGGTATGAAATGCTTTCCTCTCAGTCCTCCCCTTATTTCTAAATCCATCCCCTGATTTTCCTGAGATCCATGGTCAGACTCTTATTGACATTCGTGACACTTATGAAGGATGGAAAGTGGCTCCATAGAAGTCCTTAAAGGAAACCAGAGTGAGATAAAGAGATAAGGGGCTCTTGAGAGAAAAGAATCATCACAGCAAATGAAGGTGTCTGTCACAATGGGAAGGGAGAATTAGTGTAGGATACAGATATGAGAATAAAATTTTTCCTGCTCAGATTCTTGTGGCTGCTTATGATCCTGAAAAAGAGATGGTAAAGGTGAAAGCACTTTATCATCATAAGCCCAAGCTTTTCTGCTGTGGGATTTCTTCTGCCTTCATATGCGAAGAGATGAAAAAGTGGAAGTCATTTCTCTCCAGGTGAGGACTGGAGGTCAAGGTTGGGTTAACGTCAGTGTATTGGCCACCAGAATAGAGTTGCAGGTAGTGTTTATCCCAGGAACTTGGAGGCAGGATGGTGTCCCAGGCACCAGATGTTGAGAAAATAGACACCTCAAAGGATGTCAAAGGTCATTACTACCTGTGTGTTCCTTGACAAGCAGAATTAGCTAAGAGGAATGTTAAGAGCCAGAGCATAAGGGCAGCAGAGATAGGAGGCTGTGCAAATTCTATGTGAAATATTCACCATTCACTTTGGAATATCCAAGGACACCAGAAAGGATGGAAGGTCTGCCATTTGGCAAGTGGAAACTATTAGTCTAGTGGAATTGGGAAAAAGCATTAAAGTGGTTATACATAAGATCCACAAGCAAGAGGTAACTAGGGAATCATTTGGGTTGAAATATATTTTATAAAATAAAATTTTAAAATCCTACTAATTTAGTTAAGCTTATGGTTTGTGTAGAAAAACCTATTGTAACCAAAACTGGAAGAGCAATTTCTTTCGTATTACAAATGTGATAGACTATTTTACAGTTCTTAGGTTCGGTCCATAGTTCAAAAGTTGGAGTGCCAGGTTAATCAAAGGGTCTCACATCAGTTGCTGCCTGGGGCTGTTGATCGCCTACATCCTATGTTTTAGACATGTAGCTCAAAGGTACCCTTTATGGTGTCTTTGTTACATTTATTCCTGTTTTGATTTTCTTCATTTGGTTTAGCAAACCTGGTTATCTTGCTTTCTCTCTCTGAACAGATCAAGGCTTTTTTACCCAAACATTGCATCTGTGCTGTGGATAAGTTTGATTTGTATTGTTATCTTGTCATGTAACCATTTAACGACATGGTCCCTTTGTGCTGGATTGGGGCTTTGAGGGAGTTTAATTCAGTTACATTCATTTGGAGGTCCTGAAAAATCACTGCAGTGCTCATTCAGTTTTCTCTTTAGGGCTCTCTCCTTCATTTGTGTTTGAAGGAAGGATGAGTTTGAGGAAGAAGAGAGAGGGAAGAGGAAGGAAACCAGTTCGCTTTTAATCTCCATTTGAGTTTTTAAGAAGAAACACCAAAGAAAATAATACCACATCTTAATCAAAGTGAACAGATTCAGTTCATGGTAAAAAAAATAATTGATTTGTAAAAATACATTTGAGTTTTAACTTCAAAGTGGAGTCAGAATTTTTAGATTCTAATTTTTTTTTTGGTAGCTAGATTTGACAAATGTTTATTGAGGACTTACTCTGGTGCCAGTCTTCAGATCTAAAAAGTAAATAAAATCAGGGAACATTCCTTGAGGTAATTAATATTTAGTCTCACTTTATAGATGAAGAAACTGAGGTGAAATTAAGTATAGGTAATTAATGGCAGAATCAGGATTAGAATTCAGGCCTACTCATTACTTCTCCAATGTGCCTACCAGTATTTCTCAAACTGTAATCTATGCATAAATCACCTGAGGGTCCTGCTAAACTATAGGTTCTGATACAGCAGGCCTGGGGGTTGAGCCTGAGATTCTGCTTTTCTAACAGGCTCCCAGGAAATGCTGATGCTGTTGGTTCACAAACTGTACTTTGAGTGGCAAGGCCTTAAACCCTTCTCACTTGGAGAACTTCTGAAATGACGAGTGACGATAGAACAACTAACACACTTACCAGTTTGCGTATTTAGTATTTTGTTTCCTGGAAAATCTTACATTGATTTATTGATGATCCCAGGTAGTGGTTATGTATACACTTGTTCTAGTCTAACCCAGCAAATATATAGTATACTTTGAGAATGTGATCTGAAGTGGCATTTACTAGCAAGAAAATTACTCAGTGCTTTTTTAGTGACTTAATTTTTTGAAATAATAGATTGAAAACACATCCAAATTAGATAATGTAGAGTAATTATTCCAAAGAAATTTTGGGTAAATCTTGGGTAAAATTGTTTCCTAAATCAGTTGTGTGGAAGAGAATTGAATTGAAGAGAATGAATACACTCCCGCCTTTCTCTTTTCTTTGTTAGGCTTTAGATAGACAATGGACAGTACCAGCTGTAATCTAATGGAAGTCAGGTATTCAGAGAGGCTGCTTAGTCAAAAATTTCCAAAATCGAGTCTGACATAAATAAGCCTTTCCAAGGGCATTAAGATTGAAGTACATGTATATTTCTTTTCAGTACTCCTAAATTAGGAGGTCTTTTCTTGTGATTAAATTCACTAATAAAACTATTTTAAATTTAGTTTAATGATAGTCAAGATAAGATTTCACTGATAGAAGTTATAGCAGGCAGTCCACTTCTAACAAGAGAGTGGGAGTATTCTAAATTTTAGAATAAATATTAGTGTTAGAAGGACTCTTAGAGATGAGGATGTCATGTGTCCTAAGCTCCCTTTCCCAATGTCAGTCGGGTGGAGACACTGAGTCCTAAAGAGATTTAATGACTTACTTAAGGTCAATCAGCTTGTTGGCAGCAAAACTTTTATTAAAAGTTCGGTCATTGGTCACAAAGTCAACTGCTACAAGGGCCAGGTAGGAAGCATAATTTAGGGTTATAAATTATAAAAGGGGGTGATAAGGAAATATGGCAAACAGCATAGGTGAAAGAGTCATTACCACATAGATCTAGATGATTATTTACATGTGAAAATGGAGGTTCCATTATAGCCAGATTATCTCATTTTAAAATAAAAGCTGAGAATCCAGAAATTTTATGTAAAGTACTTCAATTTTAAAATGTTGACAACAAAGAAAAAGAAAAACAAAAACAGTGTGAGTCACTTACAGGGCAGATTTGGCCCATTGTGTTGCACTTTTATAATCTCTGACCCAGGCCTTTGCTCTCCCAGTTTAGTGTGCCTTCATCAGTGGTTTCTAGCAGCTCTCTGAAGTTCTCCTACTAGCTGCTGTAGCAACTGAGGGGAGGGCCTGGTGGATAGGGTTCTGGTCCTTCCAATCCCAGATCAACAAGGTCTCCAAATAAGGACTGTTTGGAAAGAAAGGTTCAACTAATAATACTTATTTCACTATTACCTCCTTAAATGATGAATAAAAACTTAAGATACCTATCACTGTCCTTGAGGCAAAAGCATTTACAAGGCCAATAAGGAAATATGAGATCTTGAAGGAGGAATTCCTGCCTCAAGAGGGCAGTATGCTGATGGACACTGGTTAAGTTTCCTCAGTAATCTAGCAAATTAATCAGCTAATTTTGGCATTGCTTATTGTTGAATATTACTTGTGAAATGTAGCTGTACACACATGTATATACATAATATGTGCATACGTATGTAAAAGAGAGAAGGACCCTCTACTTGGAGCTAGAATTATCACTTTTTTCTTTCCCTTGAAGAAATGATGGTTACCAAGGGGGAAAGTGGAGGGAGGGATAAATTGGGAGATTGGGATTGTCATATACACACTACTATATATAAACTAGATAACTAATAAGAACCTACTCTATAGCACAGGGAACTCTACTCAATGCTCTGTAATGACCTATATGGGAAAAGAATCTAAAAAAGAGTGGATATATGTATATGTATAACTGATTCATTCTGCTGTACAGCAGAAACTAACACATCATTGTAAATCAACTACACTCCAATAAAAATTAATTTAAAAAAATAATGAAAGTTATAAATACTGGAGCCAGTATACATGGATTTATATTCCAGTTCTGCCTTTTTTTAGCTATGTGAGTTAGGCATGTTTCTTAACTTCTCTGTGTCTTATTTTCTTTATGTAAAAGAGAGTTAAACAATAGTATAAACCTTACAGGGTAACCTGAGGATAAAAGAATTTACATAGATAAAGTATTTGGAAAAAGTCACTCAGTATGTGCAAATTAGTTTTAGCCATTACTCTTAACGTTTTTAGGCGTTAGCGCAAGTCCTTCTAAAATTTTAACAGAATTTATTTTACTTTTCCCTTCATACCTTCATCCATATAGATCAATATATAAGATAGATACACACATACAAATATAAAATAAATGCTAATGTGTGTTCGGGAGGTATAGCCTAATTTTCCAATTTGTAATATAAGTTTATAATTGCAATAAGTTTCATCTTCCTTCAATTACAATAAAATGCTTGTTTTTATTAATTTGCCTTGTATTTTGCTCAATGAAATGAAGAAACTAAATTGTTTTCTAATTATTAAGTATGTCTAAACTGCTTAAAATAAAGGTAAGTTTAAAAACGCAAAAAAAAAAAAAAAAAGAAAAGAAATGATGAGCTATTGGAATACTAGTGTTTGAGGTGGAAATGAGGGTATGACACGAGGGAGGTTATCAGTATTATCAACTTAGGCATTCATTGATGGTCTCAACTATTTGTGAGCCTTCTGAAAGATCGATGTCATGTAACATCTAGTCATATTTTCCAAGGCACAGATTTTAATTGCACAGTCAATGGTTGCTATGGAGGAGAGGGGCACTTATCTGGTGTGCAAATTTAGACTACCATTAAACATTTGTAAATATTAAATAAGTTTAATATGATAAAGCATATCTAGCATAGAGAAAATGTTTAGTCAATGGTAGCTGGTATTGTTATTAATTATCTCTTTATGTTGTTGCTTTGCTGTTTAGAATACACTATCCACCATCTTTTTTTTAAAATAAATAAACTTATTTATTTATTTTTGGTTGTGTTGGGTCTTCATTGCTGCACACGGGCTTTCTCTAGTTGTGGCTAGTGTGGGCCACTGTTTGTTGCGGTGCGCGGGCTTCTCATTGCAGTTGCTTGTCTCTGTTGTGGAGCATGGGCTCTAGGCACATGGGCTTCAGTAGCTGTGGCACGCGGGCTCAGTAGTTGTGGCTCACGGGCTCTAGAGCACAGGCTCAGTAGTTGTGGCACACAGGCTTAGGTGCTTCTTGGCATGTGGGATCCTCCCAGACCAGGGCTTGAACCTGTGTCCCCTGCATTGGCAGGCAGATTCTTAACCACTGCACCACCAGGGAAGTCCCATCATCTTTTTTTAAAAAAATATTTATTTATTTATTTATGTATTTGACTGCGTAGGGTCTTAGTCGCAGCCTGTGGGACCTTTGTTGCAGCATGCAGGATCTTTTGTTGCAGCGTGGGCTCTAGAGCACGTGGGCTCAGTAGTCGCAGCATGTGGGCTTAGTTGTCCCACAGCATGTAGGATCTTAGTTCCCCAACCAGGGATCAAACCCAAGTCCCCTGCATTGGAAGGTGGATTCTTAACCACTGGACTGCCAGAGAAGTCCCTCCGTCATCTTTTCTTGATGATCTGTTATGATACAGTTCAAATGCTATGACCCATAACACCTTGACTGAGGAAGATTATATAGATACATTATTTCTGCTAGATACTCTTCTCCAAATTCCTTCTGCACCTACCCTAATGAGGTTGGATAGTACATGGTATAAAATTTGAAAATGACCTCATTATTTACTATAATTTTTTATTAATATGCAGGATTGTGTAGGATATATAATAAAGACTTTCTGTTTCCAAAGTTTTACAGAATAGTGATTTGAAATCATGATATGTGACCTCAAATAATCAAATTTATGTAGTCATTGATTCAAGATTGGTTTGGTTTGGTTTGGTTCAATCATTACCTTTATAGTAGGAAAGGGGAAAACAAGTAATTGCCATTGGATAAAACTTTTTATAAAATTTATGAGAAATTTAAAAATATAATCACTGTGAAAAATAATCAAGCTTGTCTTTTTTTTTTTACTGTATTTACTAACAACTCTGTACATGTGGACTTTATGAGACATTTTGGTTTTGATATCAAAACGGTAACATAACTCTATTCCATACATAATTTATTTTGTTTCTGAGCTGTGCCTTCATAAGCACATTTAATGCATAATTGAGCTAAATTTCATTTAGTTTATTTTATTCCACTTTTGGAGATCATCTACCCTGTCTCTGACTTGCATTTATGAATGCTTTACTCAATAATGCTTTAACTCAATAATGGGACATTGGAGTAATTTTCTTAAATATAAAAAAAAGGAAATCTCCTATGTGGGAGGGAGCTGCAGTGTTCTTGACTTTCAGACATGTTTGCATTTCTAATTGGAAGGTATTTTGAGGGTCACACTTATGATCTCCTAGCCACTCTGCATGATTGCACACTGAGATTTTTCAGCCATCTTGATTTACAGATTGATAAACAGCTTCAAGAATTTCTCATAGAAATGTTTTGTAGAAACTGAACTTCAGTAGTCACTATATGAATTAAGATTAAAAAAAACATTAAATCGGGGCTTCCCTGGTGGCGCAGTGGTTGAGAGTCCGCCTGCTGATGCAGGCGACGCGGGTTCGTGGCCCGGTCCGGGAAGATCCCACATGCCGCAGAGCGGCTGGGTCCGTGAGCCATGGCCGCTGAGCCTGCGCGTCTGGAGCCTGTGCTCTGCAACGGGAGAGGCCATAACAGTGAGAGGCCCGCATATCGCAAAAAAAAAAAAAAAAAAAAAGAATTAAATCACTTCCATTTCCTCTAATTAGGGAAATGAAATAGATGAAAATCTCTACTTCTTCTATTTTATAATTTTGAAAAAGACCATAATTTGAGAAGAATGTATTCATCTCAGTTGACTATTTATGGACTTTAATGGACTTGAAGGTCAGACTTGATTACTTTATTAACTGGAGTACTATGTTAGTATTGTCAGTTTGGTGTTTAAGTTAATTTTTTATAAGACCAGAAACAACTCATTGTGTATAGAGCTTCAGATTCACGAGTGGCTTGAGATGGGGTGTATCCCCTAGACATTACGTAATGATGCATACATAGCGTTAGTTAAAACTCAAAGTTGCAAGTTCTAGAAAATGAAACTCAGGCTGGCATAAACAAAAATATGTAACTGAATACTTCATATAACTGGAAAGTCTAGAAGTATGGCTGGCTTTCAGGTATAGTTTGACCCAAGGGCTCAGATGGTTTCATCAGGACATTGCTCCTCTCCATTCACTGGCTCCGTCTTCCTTTGTTTTCTTTTGTTACTAAGGGGCTGAGATTTTAAGAACATGGCAGGTATTATGTTACGTTGCTGGAGTAAGAGAACAAGCTATTCCCTGAAGAAGAGGAAGAGTTTGGGCAATGTGGAGTTCTCTTCGGAAGAAGAGATGGGTATGGGACGGACTAAAAATAGATATCTACTTCAGAAGCCAAATTTTTATCATGTGACCCAGTAAAATGTCTGTAATCAAAGGAAAGGGAGTTTTAATTTGAATTTTTAATTGCATCAGATTTTAATAGCTTTCTTCTTGCATCTCAGTAGTAGGAATATACTTGCCAGGAAGACCAGATGTTCATCTTCACTGGGTGTCTTTCTCCTTGAGAAATGCTTAGATGGCTCCTACCTATGTTTAGTTTCACAACACTTATTTCTGCTCCAATTCTAAATAGATGCATTGTTTAGATTTGTTAATACACTTAGCAATCTGTTTATTTAAGATTCTACATATTTCTGATATATTTCACTATGTGTTTTTTTATTGTTTAATTATCAGAGGGAAGTTCTGTTTTCAAGTTCTGGGCAGGAAGCTAACTGTTGCCCTGTTTATCACCTAATCCATTTAGAATTTTGGACGGCTTTGTACATGTTTCTGAAGAGGCAAAAGTAAATTAGCAGAGTAATTTCTTTTACAAGTAAATTCTTGACTACCAAATGTACCGTAAAGTTTTACTTTTGTTATTAAGCAGCCTATTTTGTCCTGCACAAAGCATGGTTTGGCCATGTATAAGGAAATTTAGAGAATTAGGGAGAAATCTATGAAATTGTTTTCACCATCTGCTCTAGCTGCTGGAGTATTCTTCACTTTATTTTCTCCTTTTACCGTATTCTGCCTTTCTCATCATGCTTTACCTCTTTAACCAGGATTTTTTATGTGGCTCAATCATGCTCATATTTATCCAAACCCCAAACCTGAAGTCATCACATATGCCCCCAGCTTCCTCAGCCCACATCAGTTAGTCACTAAATCCTACTTATTTTACTTCCTAAGGTCTCTCTGCTCCTTCTCATTCCACTGCTGCAGGTCTTCACAATTTCTCAGCTATCTGTTGCCACTCTTCAGACTGGTCTCTCTGCTCTGAATTCCTTCTCACCCCCACTCTCCCAACTCTTAGTCTTGCAGTACAAGTTATTTTTCTGATATGCTTATTTGATTGTATAACTCTGTTTAGATGAATTATCATAGCCTTCAGGATATGGTTCAGATACCATGGCTTGGCACATAAAGCCCTTTTTGTTCTGGCACCTGACCACTTATTCAGCTCAATTTTCTGCCTTGCTGGCTTATGCATTCTTTGCTCTAGACAAGTCGAATACACCTGCATCTTTTTTTTTTTCCCACACAGATCATTTTGCATATGACTTTGTCCCCCCCCTTTTCTCCTGCCTAGCTTAGTAACTGTTACTCATCCTTCTAAATTTGGTTCAATCATTACCTTTCTTCTAATGGTTCTCAAAATCACTGGAGTTGAATTTAATGCCCTTAATCTAGCCTTTTTAGCACCTTAGCATAGCACTTTGCACACTGTCATGTAATTGTTGATTTACTTGTTTGTGTTCCATATGGTAATGTGATAGCTTGAGGGTAAGGTCTGTGTCTGGTGTAGTACTAGGCCCTTAGGAGATACTCAATAAATATTTACTGACAATGCATGATGGTTAACTTTATGTGTCAACTTGGCTAGGCTGTTGTCCCCAGTGGTTTGGTCAAATAATAGTCTAGATGTTGCTATGAAGGTATTTATAATGTGATTAACATTTACAATCAGTTGACTTTGAATAAAGCAGGTTACTCTCCATAATGTGGGTGGACCTCATCCAATAAACTAAAGGCCTTAAGAGCAAAATCAGAGGTTTTCTGGAGAAGGAATTTTACCTAACAACTGAAACAGAAATCGTACTTGAGTTTCCAGCCTGTTGGCCTGCCCTACAAATTTCAGACTCACTGCAATTTCCAGCTCCTGTCTGTGCCTCCAGCAGGCCAGCCTCCCCTACAGATTTCAGACTCACTGGCCTTGACAGTCATGTGAGCCAATTCCTTAAAATAAATCTCTCTCTCTTTATGTATTTGTGTGTGTATGTGTGTGTGTGTAGGTGTGTGTGTGTAGGTATGTGTGTGTATTCATTCTTGATTCTGTTTCTTTGGAGTACCTTGACTGATACAGAATGTATTAAGTGAGTTGAGGACATTCTGAACATATTTTATCCCAATCATTTGGAGAAATACTATAAATATTATATAGTTTCTTATTTAAGGAAATAAAAGAATGCAGTTTAGCTGCATCTAAATTGAATTAAGCTCTTACAGGAAACATTAAAATTTTATTTGTTAAAAACTGTATGTGCAAAATTTTTAGTGGACTAAGTTTATGAAATTTAAATATTTCATCTTTGTGACAATTCATAATGTGAAAATAGGGCTTTTCCACTGGAGGCTTAGGAAGGCCAATTAAAAAAAGTTGGATTATGGGATTATTATTGGCATTCTTGGTTCTAAACTTGTTTTTTTATTCATCAGTATTTTTGGTGATAGAGTTCTGGTCAGTTTTGCAAAAATAACCTGAAATTCAAAGCATGGTTTGTTCTCCTATTTACATGTTTTTATAAAATGCCAAAAGTGTGATAAAGTGTTGGAGTCTTTTGAGCTAATTTCCATTCATTTCCCTGAAACGTTCTATGAGGAAATGGAGTGCAACAGTGGAATTTTATAGCTATCTAGACATTGACTTGTCCTTTATCTAAGGCATTATTCACCTCAGTGGACAGACTAATTTTCTTTCATCAAGAAATCAGAAAAATAGATTTCCCGTAGGAAGCAAAAATGAGCCAAAGAAGATAAATGTGTCTGGGTGAATTAGCATCTCTCCAAACAAAGTAATAAGTAGGATCTTGAAGTTTAAACAATTTCAAATGTCTATAAGGTAAATAAATTTAAAATTAAAAAAAATTTTATGAAAGATGAGTTACAATGGTTGCAAAGTAAGCAGTCTTCTAATAAGTCTTACTTTTGGTATTATCAGATATTTTTGGATTGATCCAACTTTGTGCCATTTGAGCTAAAATTTAATTCAGCATCTTTTGTGCCTCTACTATGAATAAGGTTCTATACTAGATGTTTTGGGTGACTCAGAGATGACATACAACTTGAATCAGATTGATACAAGAACAATAATAGAGGTACAAAAATGTTTTAGAGGGAAAATAGTTAAGGAATGAGACTAATTCCAAGTAGTAAAATTTGGGTATGGTTCACAGAGTTGGAATTTGATCTAGATGGTGAGAAATGATCCAGTACTTTGAGTAACAGATATGGGAGTGGGGAAGAGGTTTCCAAGCATCAGAATAATTTGAAAATCGTAAGGAAGACATAGAAGCAAGAAAGTACAAAGCCATTTGGAACAGGGTTCCAAATCCAGATAATGATTTGGAGAGGGAAATCTTGGCATGCAGGAGACTATTTTTAATGTTATTTCAGTAATCCAGAGGACCACTGAGGAGAGTCTGAGCTCAGACAGTGATGACGGGAGGAGATATAAGGAAGTGCATATGAAAGAAGGTATAGAAATGTATTTGATATTTTAAGGCCTTAGGTAAGATGAACTTTTTAAAAATGAAATTTCTCCTTTTCATAAACAGACTTTTGATAATAATCTAAACTTAATTTGAAAAGATAATTCAAATCTCACAGAAATTTAAATAATCATGGTGAAAATACATGAATATTCACCTATTTTTCTAATAAAAAGGTGAATCTTTAGATTGGAAAAATATAGCATAAATACCAGACTACTGTGGAAAGATGAATAAGAGAGTGCCGAATTGTTTTAAGTTCAATTGTTTAGTCTTAATTAAACTGTATTCTAGGGTATGAAAAACTTATGGTTGTGGCCACAGGCGAAATATTGTGATTCTGAAGGGCCCTGTAGAATGGGGATGAATAGGATGCAGAGATGGATAACAACTGTTTCAATTTGTGAAAGGGGTGTGTGTGTGTGTGTGTGTGTGTGTGTGTGTGTGTGTGTGTGTGTGTGTGTGTTAGATGTGGGTAGAGGGATGCATCTTCTAGGAAAAGAATACTGAATTTAACAACAATTCCTAGAATCTGGAAGAGAATTGAAGAGTAGATTATTGTGTACATAGAAATAATGTGTTAAATATTAGGAAACATCAGAAGTTCAAAGAACAAATCGTGCTCAACTTGGTTCCTTTTTATTTAAAATTTTTATTATATCAGTACTATATGTTCATGAAAGAAAATTTGAATCACCCAGAAAATTATACAAAATGAATAATCTAAACATAAACTTCATTGACATTTGTGTATATTTCTTGCCCTTAGTTTTGAGACTTCTATGTAATGTATTTAGAGATCATTTTTAGATTTAACTTATTTTAAATAAAAATATGCAAATATCATTTATTTTTAAAAGATTTTATCAAATTATTCTTCAAAACTTATAATGAAAATTATCAGTCTCTGTCCTACTATTTCCAACCCCAGGTGCAACTACTTTTTTTTTAATTGACATATGGTCGATTTACAATGTTGTGTTAGTTTCAGGTGTACAGAAAAATGATTCAGTTATACATATATATATATATATATTCATTTTCAGATTTTTTTCAGAAGGAACTACTTTTGACTGTTTTAGCTGTTTCTTCTGGAATTTATTTTTGTATTTACAATAACAGATTTTTCTGTGACATGACTTTCTAGATCTGTTGACTTCCTATTATGGAAGATGAGGATTTGGTCTCTAGCTCCAGCATTACCCTTCACCCCACTCCCTAATTACACATCTACCCACATCTGCTTTGTTTTCTCCCATGTTGTTATGTCACAAATTTTTGGTTAAATAAATATTTAGTGTCTATAGTACTATGATGATTATATAAATATTATTTACATTCTAGCTCTTCAGTATACTATTGTCATATTTCCTTTCTGGTGAAATTTTTTTGTTTTCAGTAGAGATCTTTTTTATTGCTTAGTTTTTAATGTGTTTATCATTAAGTAAATTGCTTATCAGTTCATTCAAACACATAAAGCAGTCCCTCAGTTTCATTGTTTTCTTGGTGAAATATTTAGGTGACATATTTTGGTGACTGATCTGGAGCCATCTGACCTCTGAGCCTGATGCTCAGCTGGTCCTGGGACTTTCTTCCTTTCACAGTCATCCTAAGGACTAACTTCACCTTTTTCCTGAATGGGATTCTCTTTTTTTCTGGATTTCACATTTTCCTATTTGTAGGTTTATAACCTTGTTTTGCTGGAACATCATTCTGTGGCTTCCTGAGAAATAATTCATGGAAGTATAATTTTTGAGACTTTATATATCTGAAAATGTCCTTATTTTGCCTTCACTCTTGATTAATAGTTTCTAGGCATAGAAGTCTAGGTAGGGAATATTTTTTTCTTCAGAATTTTGAAGTTATTTCTCTTTTTTGGTTTATCTCTCCCTCTTTTTTTTTTTTTTTTTTGCTGTACGCGGGCCTCTCACCGTTGTGGCCTCTCCCGCTGCGGAGCACAGGCTCCGGACGCGCAGGCTCAGCGGCCATGGCTCATGGACCCAGCCGCTCCGCGGCATGTGGGATCCTCCCGGACCAGGGCACGAACCCGCGTCCCCTGCATCGGCAGGTGGACTCTCAACCACTGCGCCACCAGGGAAGCCCTATCTTTCCCTCTTTTTAAATAAAAGCAAATAAAAGTAAGCATGTATATACACATATATGTATAGATTCCAACTAATCCTTCTTTAGTCCCACCTATACCCCTACCTTTAGTACAATTTCCAGTTTCTGAGTCTTTCTGGGATTATGCAGTGTAAGTCAGCTAATGATTTGGCTCCCTCAATCATATCTTTTTGTTCTGTTAAATTGGTTACTTTTCAAATCCAAAATTTTATTTTTATTGTTTCCCTTCTACTGTCTTCTTCTTTCCCATATACTTTGTGCTTTTGGCATTACTTTAAAAATTACTAAAATTTACTTTAAAATTGCTGAAATTACTTTAAAAATTTCTTTACTGGCAGTGTAGTAGGATTTTGTGAGGGAATGGAGATAGACTCATGTGTTCAATATGCAACTCTTTGGTCTCTCTGGAATTTTTTTCTCACTTAATGTTCTACTTTATGAAAGTTCCTATATTATTACACACTCTTGTGTAAACAGTTAAATAAAAGTCAAATGTTTTCATAATATTGCATGAAATGAATATATCATCTTTCTTATCCTTTCTTTTATTATTATATATTTCAGTGATCACTGTTGACTGAAAAAAAATCTCACTACATGGGAGTTGTGAGTTAAGTTTTATTTGGGGCAAAATGATGACTATAGCCCAGGAGACAGCATCTCAGGTAGCTTTGAGGAACTGCTCCAAAGAGGAAGGGGCACAGCAGTATTATATATGATTTTAGTGAAGGGCGGGGGGCACGTGCAGTCAGCACACATTTGGGCAGAAGACTGCTACTAGTCATGAGGAGCAGAGGTCACTGTTAATGATTTTAGTGCTTTTCTAGGTATGAGAAGATGCAGGAATTTGTGCTCATAAAATCTTCTCTTGAAAGTATCTAACTTTCTGGAGGCCTGTTCTGCCAGTTTTTCCCAGAACACAGTGTGCCTCATTCCTGATCTCTACCCTGAACTCCTTTCAGGGTGTGTTGAAGGTCAGTGACTTTAGTGGCTAGCGACCTCATCCTTGTAGAGGCAGATGGCAAGTGCTGATTTGTAGTTGGCAACACCAATGCGCATGCTTCTGTAAAAAAATTCTTTGGTATGTGGAAAATGATGTTAACTAAGACGGAATTTACTAATGGTAGGCTGCAGGATTCTATTGATGTATTTGGCCCTGTCCTATTAACATTTTTTTTTTAGTGACTTTGATGAATTAATCTTTCAAAGGTCTCTTCTGCCTGTAGGATGAGGTTTAGGACAGATTCAATTTATTTTTCATGATTCCAGAAGGCCTAACTTGGATAGAAGTTTTAAGAAGACAGATTTGCGTTCAATAAAAGAAAAAATTTTCTGATATTTAGAGTCAACTAGAAAAGAAACAGGACTGCTTAGTATGTAACTAGGCCCTTCTTTACTAAACAGTGAGCTCTAGGCGGATGGGGGCCATCTGATTCCCTAAAGTCCAACCAACCCCTCACACAGTGCTGTCATATGTGGACACTTAATAAACATTTATTTAATGTTGAAAGCATTTATGCTATTTTACCACCAGATAAAGTTGTAGAAGCAGAGATGCCTGTTCTTAGTGAAAAGTTTACCTCCTAAAATCCATTCTATCTCTGAAATACTCGGCATCCAACAGGAGACCCTAAAAGCCAGCAACTGATAGCATGGGGAAAAAACTGAATCCAATATCTAAGAGTCTCCTTTTTGACATCTGTTTAGAGCTGTTATCATTAGTGATACCAAGTTAGATAGATAACTACTTGGATATGTTGTTTATTTCAATAGTCAGAAGATTAATGACCTAATTTGCTTTAGTAGTGAGTGTTTCCTGTGTCTCCGTCTTTTCTGCCTTGTAATCACAGGGCATTGTTCTCTACATAAACTTGATTACAGAGGGAGTTGTTTTTCCCCTGTTGATATCCTCTTAATTTAGCAGAATCATTTCATTTCGATCATCCTTCTGCCAAAATAATGAAAAAAAATCAAATTACCTAATCAGATACAAAACAATCACAGATTCTTGTATTTAATAATTTTTATCATTTTATAAGTTAACAACTTCCTTGCATGCATATTTGCCTTTTTTCTTAATATACATAATTTGCCTACATAGTCATCATTACTTTTCTTAGTTACATGCCTAGAGTGGCCTAGGAATTAAATGGAATTTGGAGATGGCAAAACTTCAGTTCTTTATAAGCCATCTGAGTGTAAAGCTCAAAGTTATAACAATTTGTAAAATTCCTGAAAGAGACATGTCTTTTAGTACTTGTCCTTATGTTGCTAAATAGTCTGTCTGGTTTCACTGACTTACAACCAGCCATTTCAAAATTGAATATGGAATTATTAAGTCTTGAAAACATTTCCCTGGACCTATTGAAATAGGGTTGATCTACATCTGAATGCTCATAGCACTTCATCTTGATGTCTCATATCATTTATCCCTTTTCACACAGTACTTATAGTGGGCTAAAAAGGGCTAAATATCTCCAGGGCACTATCCATGATTGATTCCTCTGGATTTCTTGAAAACCATTACCCAGAGCTCAATAAATATTTGTGAAATAGATTGAATTAAGTATATATTTGAATCCATATTTTGTGGTGATAAAATCACATTGTGTAAATGTAGCAGAGAGAAAATAATATTTTATTAACTAACATCAGGATTCCTGTTGTAAAGGGAACGACCTGGTCTAGAAAAATACCTTCATAAACTGCTTTGTCAGGTGGAAGGTGATGCCCTCAAGGAAAGCATGAATAAGAAATGAATAGGGATATCTGGGTGTCAGTGTGCAAAAAAAGAGGAAGGGAAGGAGGCAGATAAAGGTGTCTGTGTTGAGGGGAGAGCCTGCCAAACCATGTGGCAGGAGGCTGCAGGCTCTAAAGGAAGTGGGACATTCCAGCTTTGGGGTGTTTAATAATGCCCAGGACTACATGTGACAGTTGAAAGTATTTGTATTATTCTATGTAAACCCCCTTAGTACACAACTCCAGGGGACATCGTTCACTTAGTACAGTAATATATTGAACATACCAGTGTGAGCCCAAACCTCATTCAAGGCTATGACAGAAATCGACCTTGAGTGAGTAGTTTGGAGAAGGAGTAATCAAGGAAATCAGGCTGAGTCCCACATTTGGTTTGGTATAGAGCATAAAAACGAGAATAGCTACTGGAACTGAGACATAAAAATCAGAGATTTGGAGCTGTCAGTGAGACTTAGCAGAAGTCATTGGACTCTACATAGCATTTAGGGTAAAGGATAGTCTTCTTGATTTTATTTAAAAGTCAGAGGGCAAACAGCAGAAGCAAGAAGAACTACAATCCTACAGCCTGTGGAACAAAAACCACATTCACAGAAAGATAGACAAGATGAAAAGGCAGAGGGCTATGTACCAGATGAAGGAACAAGATAAAACCCCAGAAAAACAACTAAATGATGGAGATAGGCAGCCTTCCAGAAAAAGAATTCAGAATAATGATAGTGAAGATGATCCAGGACCTCAGAAAAAGAATGGAAGCAAAGATTAAGAAGATGCAAGAAATGTTTAACAAAGACCTAGAAAAATTAAACAAACAAACAGAGATGAACAATACAATAACTGAAATGAAAACTACACTAGAAGGAATCAATAGCAGAATAACTGAGGCAGAAGAACGGAAAAGTGAGCTGGAAGATAGAATGGTGGAATTCACTGCTGCAGAACAGAATAAAGAAAAAAAGAATGAAAAGAAATGAAGACAGCCTTAGAGACCTCTGGGCCAACATTAAATGCAACAGCATTCACATTATAGGGATCCCAGAAGGAGAAGAGAGAGAGAAAGGACCAGAGTAAATATTTGAAGATATTATAGTCGGAAACTTCCCTAACATGGGAAAGGAAATAGCCACCCAAGTCGAGGAAGCGCAGCGAGTCCCATACAGGATAAACCCAAGGAGAAACACACCGAGACACATAGTAATCAAATTGGCAAAAATTAAAGACAAAGAAAAATTATTGAAAGCAGCAAGGGAAAAATGACAAATAACATACAAGGGAACTCCCATAGGTTAACAGCTGATTTCTCAGCAGAAACTCTACAAGCCAGAAGGGAGTGGCATAATATACTTAAAGTGAGGAAGGGGAAGAACCTACAACCAAGATTACTCTACCCGGCAAGGATATCATTCAGATTTGATAGAGAAATCAAAAGCTTTACAGACAAGCAAAAGTTAAGAGAATTCAGCACCACCAAACCAGCTCTACAACAAATGCTAAAGGAACTTCTTTAAGTGGGAGACACAAGAGAAGAAAAGGACCTACAAAAACAAACCCAAAACAATTAAGAAAATGGTCATAGGAACATACATATTGATAGTTACCTTAAACGTGAATGGATTAAATGCTCCAACCAAAAAAACACAGGCTTGCTGAATGGATACAAAAACAAGAACCATCATTATGCTGTCTACAAGAGACCCACTTCAGACCTAGGGACACATACAGACTGAGAGCGAGGGGATGGAAAAAGATATTCCATGCAAATGGAAATCAAAAGAAAGCTGGATTAGCAATACTTGTATCAATAAAATAGACTTTAAAATAAAAAATGTTACAAGAGACAAGGAAGGACACTACATAATGATCAAGGGATCAATCCAAGAAGAAGATATAACAATTATAAATATATATGCACCCAACATAGGAATACCTCAATACATAAGGCAACTGCTAACCACCCTAAAATAGAAAATCAACAGTAACACAATAATAGTGAGGGACTTTAACACCTCACACCAATGGACAGATCATCCAAAATGAAAATAAAAAAGGAAACAGAAGCTTTAAGTGACACAATAGACCAGAGAGATTTAAATGATATTTATAGGACATTACATCCAGAAACAACAGATTACACTTTCTTCTCAACTGCACACACAACGTTCTCCAGGATAGATCACATCTTGGATCACAAATCAAACCACAGTAAAAAATTTTTTTAAATCTTTATTGGAGTATAATTGCTTTACAATGGTGTGTTAGTTTCTGCTTTATAACAAAGTGAATCAGTTATACATATATATTATATATATATATATGTTCCCATATCTCTTCCTTCTTGCGTCTCCCTCCCTCACACCCTTCCTATCCCACCCCTCCAGGTGGTCACAAAGCACCGAGCTGATCTCCCTGTGCTATGCGGCTGCTTCCCACTAGCTCTCTACCTTACGTTTGGTAGTGTATATATGTCCATGCCTCTCTCTCGCTTTGTCACAGCTTACCCTTCCTCCCCCACATATCCTCAAGTCCATTCTCTAGTAGGTCTGTGTCTTTATTCCTCTCTTACCCCTAGGTTCTTCATGACAATTTTTTTCTTAAATTCCATACATATTTGTTAGCATACGGTATTTGTCTTTCTCTTTCTGACTTACTTCACTCTGTATGGCAGACTCTAGGTCTATCCACCTCACTACAAATAGCTCAATTTCGTTTCTTTTTATGGCTGAGTAATATTCCATTGTATATATGTGCCACATCTTCTTTATCCATTCGTCCGATGATGGACACTTAGGTTGTTTTCATCTCCGGGCTATTGTAAATAGAGCTGCAATGAACATTTTGGTACATGACTCTTTTTGAATTATGGTTTTCTCAGGGTATATACCCAGTAGTGGGATTGCTGAGTCATATGGTAGTTCTATTTGTAGTTTTTTAAGGAACCTCCATACTGTTCTGCATAGTGGCTATACCAATTCACATTCCCACCAGCAGTGCAAGAGTGTTCCCTTTTCTCCACACCCTCTCCAACATTTATTGTTTCTAGATTTTTTGATGATGGCCAGTCTGACTGGTGTGAGATGATATCTCATGGTAGTTTTGATTTGCATTTCTCTAATGATTAATGATGTTGAGCATTCTTTCATGTGTTTGTTGACAGTCTGTATATCTTTGGAGAAATGTCTATTTAGGTCTTCTGCCCATTTTTGGATTGCGTTGTTTGTGTTTTTTGTTATTGAGTGGCATGAGCTGCTTGTAAATTTTGGAGATTAATCCTATGTCAGTTGCTTCATTTGCAAATATTTTCTCCCATTCTGAGGGTTGTCTTTTCATCTTGTTTATGGTTTCCTTTGCTGTGAAAAAGCTTTGAAGTTTCATTAGGTCCCATTTGTTTTTGTTTTTATTTCCCTTTCTCTAGGAGGTGAGTCAAAAAGGATCTTGCTGTGATTTGTGTCATAGAGTGTTCTGCCTATGTTTTCTCTAAGAGTTTGATAGTTTCTGGCCTTACATTTAGGTCTTTAATCCATTTTGAGCTTATTTTTGTGTATGGTGTTAGGGAGTTATCTAATCTCATTTTTACATGTAGCTGTCCAGTTTTCCCAGCACCACTTATTGAAGAGGCTGTCCTTCCTCCACTGTACATCCCTGCCTCCTTTATCAAAGATAAGGGACAATATATGCGTGGGTTTATCTCTGGGCTTTCTATCCTGTTCCATTGATCTACCTTTCTATTTTTGTTCCAGTACCATACTGTCTTTATTACTGTAGCTTTGTCATATAGTCTGAAATCAGGGAGCCTGATTCGTCCAGCTCCATTTTTCGTTCTTAAGATTGCTTTGGCTATTCAGGGTCTTTTGTGCTTCCATACAAATTGTGAATTTTTTTGTTCTAGTTCCGTGAAAAATGCAAGTGGTAGTTTGATAGGAATTGCATTGAATCTGTAGATTGCTTTGGGTAATAGAGTCATTTTCACAATGTTAATTCTTTCAATCCAAGAACATGGTATATCTCTCCATCTGTTTGTATCATCTTTAATTTCTTTCTTCAGTGTGTTATAATTTTCTGCATACAGGACTTCTGTCTCCTTAGGTAGGTTTATTCCTACATATTTCATTCTTTTTGTTGCAGTGGTAAATGGGAGTGTTTGCTTTATTTCACTTTCAGATTTTTCATCATTAGTGTATAGGAATGCCAGAGATTTCTGTGCATTAATTTTATATCCTGCTACTTTACCAAATTCATTGATTAGCTCTAGTAGTTTTCTGGTAGCATCTTTAGGATTCTCTATGTATAGTAACATGTCATCTGCAAACAGTGACAGCTTTACTACTTCTTTTCCGATTTGGATTCCTTTTATTTCCTTTTCTTCTCTGATTGCTGTGGCTAAAACTTCCAAAACTATATTGAATAAGAGTGGTGAGAGTGGGCAAACTTGTCTTGTTCCTGATATTAGTGGAAATGCTTTCAGTTTTTCACCTTTGAGCACGATGTTGACTGTGGGTTTGTTATATATGGCCTTTATTATGTTGTGGAAAGTTTCCTCTATGCCTACTTTCTGCAGGGTTTTTATCATCAGTGGGTGTTGAATTTTGTCAAAAGCTTTCTCTGCATCTATTGAGATGATCATATGGTTTTTCTCCTTCAATTTGTTAATGTGTATCACACTGATAGATTTGCATATATTGAAGAATCCTTGCATTCCTGGAATAAACCCACTTGATCATGGTGTATAATCCTTTTAATGTGCTGTTGGTTTCTGTTTGCTAGTATTTTGTTGAGGATTTTTGCATCTATGTTCATCAGTGATATTGGCCTGTAGTTTTCTTTCTTTGTGACATCCTTGTCTGGTTTTGTTATCAAGGTGATGCTGGCCTTGTAGAATGAGTTTGGGAGTGTTCCTCCCTCTGCTATATTTTGGAATAGTTTGAGAAGGATAGGTGTTAGCTCTTCTCTAAATGTTTGATAGAATTCACCTGTGAAGCCATCTGGTTCTGGGCTTTTGTTTGTTGGAAGATTTTTAATCACAGTTTCAATTTCAGTGCTTGTGATTGGTCTGTTCTTATTTTCTATTTCTTCCTGATTCAGTCTTGGTAGGTTGTGCATTTCTAAGAATTTGTCCATATCTTCCAGGTTGTCCATTTTATTGGCATAGAGTTACTTGTAGTAATCTCTCATGATCCTTTGTATTTCTGCAGTGTCAGTTGTTACTTCTCCTTTTCCATTTCTAATTCTATTGATTTGAGTCTTCTCCCTTTTTTTCTTGATGAGTTTGGCTAATGGTTTATCAATTTTATCTTCTCAAAGAACCAGCTTTTAGTTTTATTGATCTTTGCTATCATTTCCTTCATTTCTTTTTCATTTATTTCTGATCTGATATTTATGATTTCTTTCCTTCTGCTAACTTTGGGGATTTTTTGTTCTTTCTCTGATTGCTTTAGGTGCAAGGTTAGCTTGTTTATTTGAGATGTTTCCTGTTTCTTAAGGGAGGATTGTATTGCTATAAACTTCCCTCTTAGAACTGCTTTTGCTGCATCACATAGGTTTTGGGTCGTTGTGTCTCCATTGTCATTTGTTTCTAGGTATTTTTTTATTTCCTCTTTAATTTCTTCAGTGATCACTTCGTTATTAAATAGTGTATTATTTAGCCTCCATGTGTTTGTATTTTTTACAGATGTTTTCCTGTAATTGATATCTAGTCTCATAGTGTTGTGGTTGGAAAAGATACTTGATACAATTTCAATTTTCTTAAATTTACCAAGGCTTGATTTGTGACCCAAGATATATCTATCCTGGAGAAAGTTCCATGAGCACTTGAGAAAAATGTGTATTCTGTTGTTTTTGGATGGAATGTCTCATAAATATCAATTAAGTCCATCTTGTTTAATGTATCATTAAAGCTTTTTTTTTCTTATTTATTTTCTTTTTGGATGATCTGTCCATTGGTGAAAATGGGGTGTTATGAAGTCCCCTACTATGAATGTGTTACTGTTAATTTCCCCATTTATGGCTGTTAGTATTTGCCTTATCTATTGAGGTGCTCCTATGTTGGGTGCATAAATATTTACAATTGTTATATCTTCTTCTTGGATCGATCCCTTGATCATTATGTAGTGTCCTTCTTTGTCTCTTCTAATAGTCTTTATTTTAACATCTATTTTGTGTGATATGAGAATCGCTACTCCAGCTTTCTTTTGCTTTCCATTTGCATGGAACATCTTTTTCCATCCCCTTACTTTCATTCCGTATGTGTGTCTAGGTCTGAAGTGGGTCTCTTGTAGACAGCATATATATGGGTCTTGTTTTTGTATCCATTCAGCCAATCTGTGTCTTTTGATGGGAGCATTTAGTCCATTTACATTTAAGGGAATTATCGATATGTCTGTTCCTATTCCCATTTTCTTAATTATTTTGGGTTCGTTATTGTAGGCCTTTTCCTTCTCTTGTGTTTCTTGCCTAGAGAAGTTCCTTTAGCATTTGTTGTGAAGCTGGTTTGGTGGTGCTGAACTCTCTCAGCTTTTTCTTGTTTGTAAAGGTTTCAATTTCTCCATCACAACTGAATGAGACCCTTGCTGGGCAGAGTAATGTTGGTTGTAGGTTTTTGTCCTTCATCACTTTAAATATGTCCTTCCAATCCCTTTTGGCTTGCAGAGTTTCTGCTGAAAGATCAGCTGTTAACCTTATGGGGATTCCCTTGTGTGTTATTTCTTGTTTTTCCTTTGCTTTTTTTAATATGTTTTCTTTGTATTTAATTTTTGACAGTTTGATTAATATGTGTCTTGGTGTATTTCTCCTTGGATTTATCCTGTATGGGACTTTCTGTGCTTCCTGGATTTGATTAACTATTTCCTTTCTCATATTAGGGAAGTTTTCAACTATAATCTCTTCAAATATTTTCTCAGTCCCTTTCTTTTTCTCCTCTTCTTCTGGAACCCCTATAATTTGCATGTTGGTGCGCTTCATGTTGTCCCAGAGGTCTCTGAGACTGTCCTCAGTTCTTTTCATTCTTTTTTGTTTATTCTGCTCTGCAGTAGTTATTTCCACTATTTTATCTTCCAGGTCACTTATCCGTTCTTCTGCCTCAGTTATTCTGCTATTGATCCCATCTAGAGTATTTTTCATTTCATTTATTGTGTTGTTCATCGTTGCTTGTTTCATCTTTATTTCTTCTAGGTCCTTGTTAAATGTTTCTTGCATTTTGTCTATCCCATTTCCAAGATTTTGGATCATCTTTACTATCATTGTTCTGAATTCTTTTTCAGGTAGACTACCTATTTCCTCTTCATTTGTTAGGTCTGGTGGGTTTTTATCTTGCTCCTTCAACTGCTGTGTGTTTTTCTGTCTTCTCATTTTGCTTATCTTACTGTGTTTGGGGTCTCCTTTTTGCAGGCTGCAGGTTCGTAGTCCCTGTTCTTTTTGGTGTCTGCCCCCAGTGGCTAAGGTTGGTTCAGTGGGTTGTGTAGGCTTCGTGGTGGAGGGGACTAGTGCCTGTGTTCTGGTGGATGAGACTGAATCTTGTCTTTCTGGTGGGCAAGTCCACGTCTGTTGGTGTGTTTTGGGGTGTCTGTGGACTTACTATGATTTTAGGCAGCGTCTCTGCTAATGGGTGGGGTTGTATTCCTGTCTTGCTAGTTGTTTGGCATAGGGTGTACAGCACTGTAGCTTGCTGGTCGTTGAGTGAAGCTGGCTGCTGGTGTTGATATGGTGAAATCTGGGAGATTTTCACCATTTGATATTATGTGCAGCTGAGAGGTCTCTTGTGGACCAGTGTCCTGAACTTAGCTCTGCCACCTCAGAGGCACAGCAGTGACTCCCGGCTGCAGCACCAAGAGCCTTTCATCCACACAGCTCAGAATAAAAGGGAGAATAATTAGAAAGAAAGAATTAGTAGAAGTAGAAAGAAAGAAAGAAAGAAAGGAGAGATGGAGGGAGGGAGGGAGGGAAGACAGAGGGAAGGAAGGAAAAAAAGAAAGAAAGAAGATAAGGTAAAATAAAATAAAGTAAGATAAAATAAAATGAATTTATTAAAATAAAAAATAATTATTAAGAAAAAACGTTAAAAAAAAAACCAGACAGATAGAACCCTAGGACAAATGGTGGAAGCAAAGCTATACAGAGAAAATCTCACAGAGAAGCATACACATACACACTCACAAAAAGAGGAAAAGGGGAAAAAATCATAAATCTTGCTCTCAAAGTCCACCTCCTCAATTTGGGATGATACGTTGTCTAAAGGAGGGAAGGAAGGAAAGAAAGAAAGAAAGAAAGAAAGAAGATAAAGTAAAATAAAATAAGGTAAGATTAAGTAAAATAAAGTTATTAAAATAAAAAATAATTATTAAGAAAAAAATTAAAAGAAAAACAAAAAAAATCAGACGGATAGAACCCTAGGACAAATGGTGGAAGCAAAGCTACACAGACAAAATGTCACACAGAAGCATACATATACACACTCACAAAAAGAGGAAAAGAGGAAAAAATCGTAAACCTTCCTCTCAAAGTCCACCTCCTCAATTTGGGATGGTTCGTTGTCTATTCATTTATTCCACAGATGCAGGGTACATCAAGTTGATTGTGGAGCTTTAATCCACTGCTTCTGAGGCTGCTGGGAGAGAGTTCCCTTTCTCTTCTTTGTTCTCACAGCCCCCAGGGCTCAGCTTTGGATTTTGCCCCAACTCTGCGTCTAGGTCGCCAGAGGGCGTCTGTTCTTCACTCAGACAGGACGAGTTTAAAGGAGCAGCTGCTTCGGGGACCCTGGCTCACTCAGGCCGGGGGGAGGGAAGGGCACAGAGTGTGGGGCAAGCCTGCGGCGGCAGAGGCCAGCAGGACGTTTTACCAGCCTGAGGCGCGCCGAAGCCTCAGTAAATTTAAGAGAATTGAAATCATATCAAGCGTCTTTTCTGACCACAATGCTATGAGATTAGAAATGAATTACAGGCAAAAAAACATAAAAAACACAAACACTTGGAGGCTAAACAACACATTAGTAAATAACCAAGAGATCACTGAAGAAATCAAAGAGGAAATCAAAAAATACCTAGAGACAAATGACAATGAAAACATGATGATCCAAAACCTATGGGGTGCAGCAAAAGCAGTTCTAAGAGAGAAATTTATAGCTATACAAACCTACCTCAAGAAACATCTCAAATAAACAATGTAACCTTACACCTAAAGGAAAGAAATCATAAAGATCAGAGCAGAAATAAATGAAATAGAAACAAAGAAAACAATAGCAAAGATCAATAAAACTAAAAGCTGGTTCTTTGAGAAGATAAACAAAATTGATAAATCATTAGCCCGACTCATCAAGAAAAAGAGGGAGAGCACTCAAATCAATAAAATTAGAAATGAAAAAGGAGAAGTTACAAAAGACACCGCAGAAATAAAGAAGCATCCTAAGAGACTACAACAAGCAACACTATGCCAATAAAATGGACAATCTGGAAGAAATCGACACATTCTTAGAAAGATATAACCCTCCTCGACTGAACAAGGAAGAAATAGAAAATATGAACAGACCAGTCACAAGCAATGAAATTGAAACTGTGATTAAAAATCTTCCAACAGGGCTTCCCTGCTGGCGCTGTGGTTGAGAGTCCTCCTGCCGATGCAGGGGCACGGGTTCATGCCCCGGTCTGGGAGGATCCCCCATGCCATGGAGTGGCTGGGCCTGTGAGCCATGGCCGTTGATCCTGTGCGACTGGATCCTGTGCTCCGCAGCGGGAGAGGCCACAACAGCGAGAGGCCCACGTACTGCAAAAAACAAAAGAAAACAAAACAAAACACATCTTCCAACAAACAAAAGTCCAGGACCAGATGGCTTCACAGGTGAATTCTATGAAACATTTAGAGAAGAGCTAACACCCATCCTTCTCAAACTCTTCCAAAAAATTTCAGAGGAAAGAACACTCCCAAAGTCATTCTATGAGGCCACCATCACCCTGATACCAAAAGCAGACAAAGATACTACAAAAAAAGGAAATTATAGACCAATATCACTGATGAATATAGATTCAAAAATTCTTAACAAAATACTAGCAAGGAGAATCCAAAACACATTAAAAGGATCATACACCATGATCAAGTGGGATTTATCCCAGGGATGCAAGGATTCTTCAATATACATAAATCAATCAATGTGATAAACCATATTAACAAATTGAAGAATAAAAACAATATGATCATCTCAGTAGATGCGGAAAAAGCTTTTGACAAAATTCAACACCCATTTATGATAAAAACTCTCCAGAAACTGGGCATAGAGGGAACCTACCTCAACATAATAAAAGCCATATACGACCACCCCACAGCAAACATCATTCTTAATGGTGAAAAACTGAAAGCATTTCCTCTAAGATCAGGAACAAGACAAGTATGTCCACTCTCACCACTATTATTCAACATTGTTTTGGAAGTCCTAGCCATGGCAATCAGAGAAGAAAAAGAAATACAAATTGGAATAGAAGAAGTAAAACTGTCACTGTTTGCAGATGACATGATACTATACATAGAGAATCCTGAAGATGCCACCAGAAAACTACTACAGCTAATCAATGAATTTGGTAAAGTTGCAGGATACAAAATTAATGCATAGAAATCTCTTGCATTCCTATATACTAATGATGAAAATCTGAAAGAGGAATTAATGAAACATTCCCATTTACCATTGCAACAAAAAGAATAAAATACCTAGGAATAAACCTACCTAGGGAGACAAAAGACCTGTATGCAGAAAACTATGAGACACTGATGAAAGAAATTAAAGATGATACCAACAGATGGAGAGATATACCATGTTCTTGGAATGGAAGAATCAATATTGTGAAAATGACTCTACTACCCAAAGCAATCTACAGATTCAATGTAATCCCTATCAAATTACCAATGGCATTTTTTATGGAACTAGAACAAAAAATCTTAAAATTTGTATGGAGACACAAAAGACCCCGAATAGCCAAAGCAGTCTTGAGGGAAAAAAGCGGAGCTGAAGGAATCAGACTCCCTGACTTCAGACTATACTACAAAGCTACAGTAATCAAGACAATATGGTACTGGCATAAAAACAGAAACATAGATCAATGGAACAAGATAGAAAGCCCAGAGATAAACCCATGCACCTATGGTCAACTAATCTATGACAAAGGAGGCAAGGATGTACAATGGAGAAAAGACAGTCTCTTCAATAAATAGTGCTGGGAAAACTGGACAGCTATATGTAAAAGAATGAAATTAGAACACTCCCTAACACCGTACACAAAAATAAACTCAAAATGGATTAGAGACATAAATGTAATACTGGACACTATATAACTCTTAGAGGAAAACATAGGAAGAATACTCTGACATAAATCACAGCAAGATCTTTTTTGATCCACCTCTTAGAGTAATGGAAATTAAAACCAGAATAAACAAATGGGACCTAATGCAACTTCAACTCTTTTGCACAGCCAAGGAAACCATAAACAAGACGAAAAGACAACCCTCAGAATGGGAGAAAATATTTGCAAATGTAACAAGAGACAAAGGATTAATCTCCAAAATATATAAACAGCTCATGAAGCTCAATATTATAAAAATAAAGAACCCAATCCAAAAAATGGGCAGAAGACCTAAATAGACATTTCTCCAAAGAAGACATACAGATGACCAAGAAGCACATGAAAAGCTGCTCAACATCACTAATTATTAGAGAAATGCAAATCAAAACTACAATGAGGTATCACCTCACAGCAGTTAGAATGGGCATCATCAGAAAATCTACAAACAACAAATGCTGGAGAGGGTGTGAAGAAAAGGGAACCCTCTTGCACTGTTGGTGGGAATGTAAATTGATACAGCCACTATGGAGAACAGTATGGAGGTTCCTTAAAACTTAAAATAGAATTACCATATGATCCAGCAATCCCACTACTGGGCATATACTGAGAGAAAACCATAATTCAAAGAGACACATGCACCCCAATGTTCATTTCAGCACTATTTACAATAGCCAGGTCATGGAAGCAACCTAAATGCCCATTGACAGACGAATTGATAAAGAAGATGTGGTACATATATACAATGGAATATTAATCAGCCATAGAAAGGAACGAAGTTGGATCATTTGTTGAGTCGTGGATGGATCTAGAGACTGTCATACAGAGTGAAGTAAGTCAGAAAGAGAAAAACAAATATTGTATATTAACGCATATACGTGGAACTTAGAAAAATGGTACAGATGAACTGGTTTGCAGGGCTGAAATTGAGACACAGATGCAGAGAACAAATGTATGGACACCAAGTGGGGAAAGCGGTGGGGGGCGTGGTCGTGGTGGTGTGATGAATTGGGCTTTGGGATTGACATGTATACACTGATGTGTATAAAATTGATGACTAATAAGGACCTGCTGTATAAAAAAAAAGAAAGTCAAAAACATTGTGAACTCAGATGATACCTGGGTTACATAGGCATGGCTTAGATTATCAAAAGCCTAAGTTCTCTTCACCTCCTCAGTAATAGGTAATCCAATTTTCTGACAACTGCCTAGAAATTCAGTAAGGGCCAGAAGTTACCAAATTATATAACCTATGATATCACTTAAATTTAAGTGAGTTGCCTCATGATAAAGCTAGCTGTATTAGAAAAAATAAGTGAACAGTATAATGTGTCAGGCACTGTTTAAGGACTTTACATACATCACATGTGGCTCTTATATGTATTAACTCTTCACAACAAACTTACAAATAAACAGGTTGTTACTCTAATTTGACAGAGGGGAGACTGAGGCATGGAAACGTAAGTCAGTTGCTTAAGATCCCAGGGCCAGTAAATAGCAGGGCTGGGATTTGAACCTGGGTAGTCTAGTTTCAGACCCATGTTCTTAATAACTATAGCTATTCTGCACTGCTATACATTTTAGCATAGTCAAAAGTCTGAGCCATGGAAGAAGGTGAAACCATCTTAAGGTTTTAAGTAAAAAGAAAGGTAGGTCAACCTGCGAAAACAGCCCTGCCTAGCTGTTCAGCACTATTGTTACTTACCTATGTTAGGAACTATTCTGAGTTATTTAATTTTTTGTTTTGTCATTTGTTCAACTTTAAAATGAGAACTATGCCTACTCTCACGCCTTTCCTGGGAAAGTTTTGAGGCAAAATGAATACATAGTTGAAATATTTCATCAGTGTAGATAGAGGTCCCATAGAAATTACAAGGTTGTGTATGAATACTACAGATAATTTGAACCTTCAACTAATGGTCCAGTGGAAATGGATAATGCCTCAACAACTCTTCGAGTTGAAAGATGGAAACTATCAGTAATTCAAGCTTTGAAGGACATTTCCTGAACCTTAAATATTTTCTCAGTGATGTAATCAGCTGTGAGGGAAAACAGGTGCTGGACTGGGTAACTCCTGTGCCTTAGCCAGACTTAAATTTTTTTTTTTTTGTATTTCTAATTTTCAGTTTATTGTTTTAATGTCATGTCACCTGTGCACACTAAATTCATCATGTAAAGAGGGCTTGGAATGCTCCTCTTTGTTATTAGTCCTCAGTGTGGTCAAAGGCATAAGTGAGAGAGGAACTGGCAAGCAAATTAAAGGCCTTGGATCAGAGTCTGTAGGAAACGAAGTGGTGGCAGTCCATCTATCACCCCCAGTGTCTGGCAATTTCAATGCAATTACACTAGGCTCAAGACACTAAATATAAAGTGTTACACAAACAGATTTAAAATGGGTGAGTTGGAAGCCTATAGCACTTTATCAGGATTAATACAACAGCCGCTATGAAGAGACAGAAAGAGTCCCAGCATACGTTCAATTCCCCAAAAATAGCAATTTCAGCAGAAGCTTCATAATGCAATATAATAACATTATCTTTCCATTTATAGTTCAAAATATTATGATTCTTCCCATGAGGGCAGAGAGCTTTGTAAAAGGGAAAGGTTATGATAAAGGCAGAGAAAGACAAGCTAAAAAAGGAAAAACAAGATCATCTAAAATGAAAACTTCAGTTTGTGAAAAAGAAAATACTTGGCTGTTATTGTATTATTTATTCTAAAAACTATAATGGGAGCCTAGGGGAGGGGAAAAGATGATGAGACAGGAAGGAAGAATAATATGAAAAACCACAGTCCTGATCCTACTTGAGAAATGTTGATCCAGCCTGAGATAGACCTGGGTGATGGTAATTGACCCTGAGGCCCAGATTTCATCCAATTTTACATAACAAGGTGGATAAGTTTTAAAGAATCTTCTAGTTTTTTATTTTCTTAATTTTTTAAGGGACCAATGGAGTGCTTTGTGAAGTGGAGGCTTAGACATTTCTTTATCAGTAACTCTTGTGTGATTTTTGTGGTAAGAACTCAGTGCTAGATACCATGAGGCTGTGAAAAGGAGACTTTGACTCTGCCCTTGGGAAACTTACAGTTTTATAGAGGAGATGACCTATACTTAAAATAATATTAAAAAGTTAGAAAGTGGCATTCCATGAATTCCATTACATATCATTCCATGCATATTTTTATTTATGTGTTTGCTTTTACTTAGGGATTTGTTTCTAAAAGATAGAGATTTATTTTTTTATTTTTTTGCCGTACCCGGGCCTCTCACTGTTGTGGCCTCTCCCGTTGCGGAGCACAGGCTCTGGACGCTCAGGCTCAGCGGCCATGGCTCACGGGCCCAGCCGCTCCGCGGCATGTGGGATCTTCCTGGACCGGGGCACAAACCCGTGTACCCTGCATCGGCAGGCAGACTCTCAACCACTGTGCCACCAGGGAAGCTCTAAAAGATAGTGATTTGCTTTCTAAAAATCCCTTGGATGACACATACTATAAGAAATTCAGTTTATTTTTAATGTATTTATTAATTCTGTTGGATAGAAATTGGTTAGAGGAAAATCTATTAATATTTAATAACACCTGCTTTCTATGACACTGTATGCTCATACATAATCACAGTGAAGAATCAGAGGGCACCTTACGTTACATAATATGAAATCTTTTAAAGTTAATTTTGAATTCTGCTTTAGGTTTCTACCTTTTAGCTTGACTTAAATAATACATCAATGCTTAAGAGGTCCTTAAATCATTTGGAGATGTATATGTTATATATAATATATAAATATTTCTATATTATATGTAATATAATATAGAAATATTTATATATAACATATATATAATATAAAAACTCTCTAGAAATTTATGAAATTAAGAGAAAGAAAATTAATCAACTCTAGGGCTCCTATTTTTGTTAGTGATTTTGTTGATGTCACTAGCAACCCTGATCAAGCCTTAGTTTGCAATTATTACAAAAGCTACAGACTTTTCCCCTTTTAATGGGGAAATTATAGTGATACCTCCTCAACAACTCTCCTATTCATTGCCTTCTTCCTCTAACAAGTACCAGATCTACTTCAGACCCTCATTATTTCTTCTCTGGACTATAATAAGAACCAGCTGGACTATAATAAGAACCAGCTAATTGGTCTCACTGCCTTCTGTTTCTCTCTCCTGTAATCCAGCCTAGCTCCTGAGAAACTAATCTTGCTGAAACAAAGCATAGATCATGTCACCTTCTTGCAGAAAATCCTTCAATAATTCCCTATTACAACCTGTTCTAAGCTCGGAGAGCTTGCCTTGATTTGCAAGGCCATCACAATCCCGTTCATTCATATACCTTATATGCTCTAGTCAAAGTTAACTTTTCTGTAAACATTCCCACCTCCACCCTTAACACCATGCTATCTGGAAAGTCCTCCCTATTATATCTAGTTGTAGAAATCCTCATCATCCTGCAAAGTCTGACCTTAGCAGGTTCTTTCACCCTAACCTTGCCTTGCTCCAGCACATCACAAACCAGCCAAGGAGAAGTGAGTTTTCCTTCCCCTGAATTCCCAAACTCACTCTTTGAGCCACCCTTACAGCAGTTATCTGACTCTGCCTTGCATTGTAATGATTTGTATGCTTTTTTAAGTCCCTCCTATACTGTAAAATCCTTGAAGACCAAGATCACATCTCATCATCCTTATGTCTTCCACAGTACCTATCCCAGTGGTCTGCACATTGTTGTTGCCTAATAAATTCTTCTGCTTCAAAGGTATGTTTAATGCAATATTGACTTACCTAAAAGTTATGATTGCAGTTCATCTATTGGGAGCAGTCAGGGGCTTCCAATAATTTCTTTCGGTTACCTGTTCTGAAACTCCTGACTTATTTTAGGCCACATTTCAATGTAAAATATTTTAATTAGAGTTGATAAAACCGGGCACAGTGTAACAAGAGTGGCAGAAAAGGAAATGCTGCAGATTATACTTGTGAATTTGTTGAGTTCAGGATAAGGAAACAGCATCTGTTCCAGAAATATCTACTAGTTAAGACCCAAGAAGTCAAACATACCTAACCATCCTGCATATCACATTATTTCAGCAGGAGGAGCCAAGAAGAAAAGGAGCAATCTACCATCTGCTAAGCCATCTGTTTCATAAGACCTATTCCTTATTTAGTGCCATTAGGGTTTTCATTTCTTTAAAAAAATGATCAGCATCATCAAAGACCCCAAATAAGAGCATATGATAACATTACCTAATAGCTATCTGAGTTAGCAGTAGCTTCTATTTTTCTCAAAATTGTTTCCCTGTTGAATTATGTCCTTTGCAATGTGTTTAGTATGGAAAGAGCACAATGTGTGAATCAGAAGCCCTGAGTCTGAATCCTAACTCTGCTTACTACTAACCTATCTAGGGAAGGTTGCCTACATCTAATGTTAAACCTCTTCCTAAGTAAAATGTAAATAATATTTATCTCACAGGATGTAAGCTAAAACATAAGCCCCATGAAGGCAAGAATCTTCATTTGGTTTGTTCATTGATGCACCTCAAGCACTCAGAACATTGTTTGGCACGTAGAAGATGCTTATTACAAACTTGTTGAATGTAATACTGAAACAAAATTGATACCTATAGAAATGCTTTGAAGACTATTACCTAAATAATAGAGTTTAGGATCAGAAACATAAAGATCACCTAACTCAGTCTCCTTGGTTTGTAAATGAGTAAATTGAGGATCAGAAAGACTTACTTGCACAAGTAAGTTACAACCACACAGTTGCCAAGCTGGCACAGTCATTCAAGCTTCCTAAATTCTAGTTCAGATCTATTTTACAGAGCCATGCCTTCCTCTTCCCTTTTTTATTGAAGTATAGGTGATTTAAAATATTGTTTTAGTTTCAGGTGTACAGCATAGTGATTCAGTATTTTTTCAGATTATATTCCATTATAGGTTACTGTAAGATAATGGCTGTAATTCCCTGTTCTATACAGTATATCCTTGTTGCTTATATATTTTATATATAGTAGTTTGTATCTGTTAATACCATAATCCTAATTTTATCCCTCCCCCTTTCCCTTTCCCTTTGGTAACCACAATTTTGTTTTCTATATCTGTGAGTCTGTTTCTCTTTTGCATTTACATTCATTTGTATTATTTTTTAGATTCCACATATAAGTGATATCATATAATATTTGTTTTTCTCTGTGTGACTTAACTTACTTTACTAAGTATAATATTCTCTAGGTTCATCCATATTTCTGCAAATGGCATTCTTTTTTATGGCTGAGTAATATTCCGCTGTGTGTGTGTGTGTGTGTGTGTGTGTGTGTGTGTGTGTGTGTATACACATAGTACGTCTTCTTAAGCCAATTGTCTGTCGATGGTACTCGGGTTGTTTCCATGTCTTGGCCATTGTAAATAGTACTGCTATGAACAATGGGAGTTGTTTTTAATGTGCCCTTTACTAATTTTTAAAAATGCTTCATCAGATCTATCAAGTCTATTAATAAGTTTTTCAAATGTTCAAACACAATTCTAAATACTCTGTCAGTTCCTTTTTGTTTTCAGCTCTGCAGAACTCTCCCCTGAAGGTCTCTGTCCCCTGCAGCAACCTGAGTGGCTATTCTTTGGCCTTGATGTAAGCTGTCATTCTGAGATTTCCTTTGTTCTCTTGTTTCAGGTCCCTTTTTTCCTGGGTTTCCATTTCTTCCTCTTTCTTTATGTGAATCCTCATTATACTGAAACGTGTGGTCGAATAGCTTCCTGTTGCCTCTATACTTGAATTCTGTGGGAGGAATTGACTTGTTTCTTCTTATCCAACCCTACAAGCACTGAGATGTCAACTTCTTCTAGTCATTTTGTCAGTTACTATTCCTCTGTTGGCTTTCCCTCTTCCAAAGTTTGCTGACATCCCTTGTCTACTTTGGTCTCCTCTAATGTTATTTTAACGGGATTTGTAACTGGAAGTTTCTACATTTCATTTAAAATTTCTTCCCTTTCATCACTCCCTCCTCACCACCAACCCCCAAAAAGTGCTCAACAGAGTAACTGCCACATATTGATTCTCAATACTTGTTAAGTGAAAGGAGCATAGATGAGTTTGTTGATATTCCTACATACTATGGCAGAAACTTCTCTAGTTTCTCAAAAAATGCATCACATTATTTAGGTTAGGTTTAAAAAGAAAGTTTTTTTTCTTTTTAATTCTTATCAAGAGAATATTGTTTGCAAGTTTTTTTTAAAGTAAAGGCATTGAAGGAACATTAAAAATCTGAGATCTTTATCAATAGGAATGAAATTTAAATAGTATTAATAGATGATTCCTGTTAAGTAACTAAAAACTGATATAAGTTCGTTAGAAAGCCTTAAGTTTCTTAATTTGGTCAAAAAGTGTGACAATGGCAAACATTACAAAGACTATACTTGAAGTTCTTATGCTCTTTATACATTGCGTGACCATATAAATTATTTTCCTAACTGAAGTGAAAGGGAAGGAGGGGCTATCAATTATACAATGTTAGGTGTAAATGAGAATTGTCCTAGGCAAACTGGACACAAGGTCTCCTTACTGATGCTGTAGATTAGATTGAAAAAAACGCAGACCTATAATTTACAGTGGAGAAAGTTGGGGTAAGGTTATAGGGATGATACAGAAACTGATGGATCTATAATATAAGTAATAAGATTCAGGACTGCTATTTAAATAAATAAAATAGACTATATAGTGAGTTCATCTGAAGGGAAATATATTCAGTGAGTAAATTAGAGTAACAATTTTTTGAATTTTGAGATTCATCATCAACCAGAACAGGGTTTAAATTTACTTGGAACAAAGGATTTCCTCTTACTTAAAGTAGTTAATCAGTTGTGTCATTATGAGAAGCATTACCATATTCTAGCTAGGGAGCTTTCTGTACAGTGCCTTCATTAAGAAGTAAAACAAAAAAATCCCCAAAGCCAAAACAAAAACCTCAGTGCAAAATGTAATACGCCTTTTCTTCCCTGTATTATCAAAATAGTTCATTGTGCCATTCGTAGGTACTACTTTTATTTATAACCAAATAGCATCCTTTTTGATAAAACAAAATGTTTCTCTATAACCTTTGAAACTTAATTATGACAATATAATTAGACAATTTCCTGTCAATATAAATAACTTAAAAATATCAAATTTAGAACCATTTTCATCATGATTAGACATTAGCAAAATTACTGATTTTTTTTGCAGTTTCTATTCCATTTGAGTGGTGCTGAGTTGTGCTTCCTCATTTAAGTTTAGTTTCATCTTGTTCCTGAAATAAATTTTTATTAGTTTTATTTATTTATCTTTATTTTATTATTATTTCAAGATCACTTTTTAAATTGAAGTATAGTTAATTTATAATATTGTGTTAGTTTCAGGTGTATGGCATAGTGATTTTTTTTTCAGATTATGTTCCATTATCTGTTATTACCAGATAATGGCTATAATTCCCTGTGCTATACAGTAAATTTCTGTTGCTTATCTACCTTATGTATAGTAGGTTGAATCTGTTAATCCCTTGTTCCTAATTTGTTCCCCCCACCTTGGTAACAATGAATTTGTTTCTATGTCTGTGAGTCTGTTTCCGTTTTGTATATAGATTTATTTGTATTATTTTTTAGATTCACATATAAATTATATCATATATTTGTCTTTCTCTGTCTTATTTCACTAAGTATAATATTCTCTAGGTCCATACACATTGCTGCAAATGGCAATATTTCCACCTTTTTTATGACTGAGTAATATTTCATTGTGTATATATATATATATATATATATATATATGTGTGTGTGTGTGTGTGTGTGTGTGTGTGTGTGTGTGTATACCACATCTTCTTAAGCCGGTCATCTGTTGATGGGCATTTGGGTTGCTTCCATGTCTTGGCTATTGTAAGTAGTGCTATTATGAACACTGGGGTGTCTGTCTGTACCTTTTCAAGTCAGAGTTTTTGTTGTTTCTAGATATATACCAAGAAGTTGAATTGCTGGATCATATGGTAGTTGTATTTTTAGTTTTTTAAGGCACTTCCATACTGTTTTCCATAGTGGTTACATTCCCACCAACAGTGTAGGAGGGTTCCCTTTTCTCCACATCCTCTCTAGCATTTATTATTTGTAGACTTTTTGATGATAGCCATTCTGACTGGTGTGCAGTGATACCTCATTGTAGTTTTGATTTGCATTTCTCTGATAATCAACAATTTGAGCATTTATTAGTTTTAATTTAGAGAGAACATTCTGTTATATTTCTCTGTGTGTGCATGTATACATGCACAATACAAATATACAGTAACAGGAAATGTCAAAAAATTAGTAAAGAACGTATTTCAGGAAAACTTGCATTTAAAAAATTGCCCCAAATTTGAAGATAGTTTCAAATTTATTTCAATTTTGCTTTCTGTCGATATTAGTCAAAGTAATGATAAACCAGTAATGATTCTAATAGGTCTCTTGAAAATTTCCTTTGTGCTTTCTGTACATTTTTCACAATAGCATTTTCACTTGAAATAATTGGGTTGGATTAAGAAATGTCAATAAATTCTTCTTAGTCCATGAAATCTCATATTTAGCTGTATAGCTATTATATAAATTAATCATAATGAAAATATTGAATTATAATTTATTTACATTAAAAACTGCTGAAGAGTGAGAGCTGTTACACTGATTCTTAGAATATTGACAGGCCTAAACAGACAAAGAAAAATATTTGAAATATTATTGCATCTTGGTGAAACTTTTGGTCAGTGGTTTTCATGATGCAGAAAATGTAATTAAAAAATCAATTATCACTTAACTGTAAAGACAAAAACATTGTCCATTATATATCAAATCAAGATTCTAATTGATTTAAAAAAAGAGACTCTTACAAAGATATGAACAGACATTTTACAAGATACATACAAATTACCAATAAACCTACAGAAAAACATATGCCAGTATCTTAACACTGTCCCCAGATTTTTTAAGTCTTGCCAAAGATGAATTTTGTTTCAAGAACAATTTTGTTTGATAATGACATTACACTGATTTCAAATTATAGCCTAGTCATATTCACAGTCACAAACAATATTATTAAAACATTTGACTCTTATGAGCACCAATACAAAACACATTTGCTAGGTCATCTAGATTTCACTACTAATTATGGGGCTAAAAATCATAGAATGATCTGGCCTTTGCTCATTGACATTTCTGAGCTTCCAAAGGGTTCATTAATCATGTAAATATCAAGGGACTACAGAATGAAGACCTCGAAAGGGAGAATACATATGTTAAGAAATGCTGGATGTGTCCAATCACGCAGCTGCCTTAAGATCAGAAATAATAAATTCTTGAAGGTTATAAGAGATTCAGAAATAATTCTGGCATTAACTGAAATGCCTTTGGCATACCCACCCTTATTTCTACCAAAGTTAAATTGTTAAGCTTTCTGATAAAAGAGGTTTTTAAGCTTTGATGTTAAGGGAAATCATTATCCAAAATTCATGTTGTTATAAGCAATCATGATAAATCTGGGAGGAAGTTTATCATATCAGGAGCTCTGCATTTAGTTTTCCCACTTGCCACATTTCAATTGAGATTTTTTAGTAATTGCACCACATAGTCTACAATGTTTTGAGGGGTAAAGAAAATTCAAACATTCGTCTTTTAAAATTTAGTATTCTACAGCTATTGATTTACTAATGTTGACAGGGATTGACTGATCTAATACTTTAAGGATAAAGTACAGTTCGGCTGACCTAGTGTTTGGGATGGGAGGAATAATAAGCTTCCTATTTGAGGAAAGACTTTGGAGGAATCGGTAAGTATCCTGGTTATACATTTGCAATTAATGACTGAATTCTTTGTTTCTGGTTTTGTTAACAAAATGAAACAGAGAAATGGACAGATTATTCTACTGATAGCTCAAACATTCAATTATCTGGAGACACAGTGCAGGAATAGGTAGTGGGATAGGTAGTGGCTAAATCCATAGGCTTTGTAGTTAAAGGACCAGGGATTGAAGCCTGGCTTCTTCACAAACTGACTTCGCCTTGGTCTTGCCCATTTCTCTCAAACATCATCAGTTGATTCTAAGGGAGGCAGTAAGAGGAGGGACTAAGCATGTGGGATCTGACCTTAGACTGTCTGTTTGAATTCTGCCCCTGTACTTCCAAGCTGTGTGATCTCAGGCAAGGCACCTAACCCTTTTTTAAAAAAAAAATAATTTTATTAATTTATTTTTTTATACAGCAGGTTCTCATTAGTTATCTATTTTATACATATTAGTGTATACATGTCAATCCCAATCTCCCAATTCATCACACCACCCCCACCCCCACAGGGCACCTAACCTCTTGAAGCTTTAGTTTTGTCATCTATAAATGGAGTTAATTATAGCAAGTTTTGATTTGTTTTAGTGAAAATTAAATGAGACAGGGAATTCCCTGGCGGTCCAGTGGTTAAGACTCCGTGCTTTCACTGCCGAGGGTGTGGGTTCGATCCCTAGTCAGGAAACTAAGATCCCGCAAGTTGACCAGGATGGTCAAAAAAAAAAAAAAAAAAAAAAAAAAAGACAATGCCAGGAACATGGTAAGTGTTCAATAAACGTTCTTCTTTGTCCTCTTCCTTCTCCTCTCCCTCTGCCTCCTTCTCTTCCTTTTTAGTATTAGTGACAGTAATAAAATTAATGACATAATATCTCTGGTGAGAGTAGAATTAGATGTAGGGGAAAATCATCCTGTCAGACTCACATATTACCAGAAAGAAAATTTGGATTCGGGGAACATACTTGAAGAGGGGAAAAGAGAGAAGCAAAGAAGATGGGGCTATTGGATGTTGGGAGTTTTATTTGGCCGGATCAACCACTGATACAATGTTTGAAGAGAAGAGGAGATCAGCTCTGAACTTCAACTGATAAAAATATTAGAATTTGAGACTAGTCTCATATTTTGGTTATTTTTCTCTGCAAGGTCTCTAGCCTGTTGGGAATGGAATCTCAAACTTTGTGAAAGAACTGCTTCCTTGTTATAAAGGGTTCCTTTATGAAAAATTGGACTGAATACTAAGTATTATTTATCCTTATATCTATGTCACCAACATAGAACAATAAAAGGAGCTCTTTTTCCTATGAATTTATTTTCTTTCCACCCCCATCCATTCCATCAGCATTGGCTAAGTTTCCATGAATTCCATGAGGGACCTGGCACCTGAAAGAGCTCCCATAAATGTCTTTTGAATTGAATCACTTCCAACATTTGTATGTTTCATCTTGCAAGAAGTTAACTTCCAGTTTCTCCTGTGATTTCCAACTAGTCTAAAACAAAGTCAGACACAAATGTTTTTCTTGAATTCACACAATCACACAAGGTATCAATCTCTCTTTAATTCTATTTTGTATTTGAAATGAATTTTAGGGCAGGGTTTGTCTAGCACATTAACGAAATTGTGACCCATAGTTGCCTATGTACTCTGGTAGACTCCACAATGATAGATTTTTTTTTTTTTTGCCTTAAGTACAGTTACAAATGATGGTATATAAAAATTATTTGTATCTAGTTGACATTGTCTATATAAGAATTAATTTAATAAAGGAAACAAAAAATGACTCATTGGTAGGGATTGAGATTGGGATTTCTTAAACATAACTGGAGGTTTCTGAATATGGCTAGTTCTTTTCAAAGCCAATTCATTTTCACAAAAAAATATGACACAGTCCTAAAACTATAATTCTGATATATTTATTTCCTTAGTAATTTCATTCCCTTTTAGCAAAATCATTGGCCTGTAATTGGCATTTCTTATCTGTGTTTTGCATCACAAACTTGACAACCTATTTGTTTATTCCTTTAGACCTACCTTTTTGAGATTCACTGAATACATTTCCTTTTTGGGAATTTCTGAAATTAATCACTTCCTCCCTATCATCTTTGTTTTAAGCAGAACAGTAATTAGTTGACATCTAAATTTGCACCATAATTGGGAATTCCCTGGCTGTCCAGTTGTTAGGACACGGCGCTTTCACTTCCAGGCCTGGGTTTGATCCCCTGGTTGGGGAACAAAGATCCTGCAAGCAGTGCAGTGTGGCAAAAAAAAAAAATGCACCATAACTTCTTAATCTTTTGAATAGTTTATAGTATTTCAGTATACACTTTTTGTTTGTCATTAAAGGTTTTAACCACTTAAAAACTTCTAACCATGTACCTGCCCCTTGTTTTTCCCTTTCCATTATCTGTCTGTTCCTGGAGGCAACGTGGAAGTACCAACACATAGCAGACTGTTTAGAAAAGTCAGTGATTAATGTACAGTGTGGTAACTATAGTTAATAATACTGTATTGTATAATATATTTGAAACTTGCTAAGAGAGTAGACCTTAAAAGTTCTTATGGCAAGAAAAAAGTTTGTAACTAAGTGTGGCTATGGATATTAACTAAATTTATTGTTGGTAATCATTTTGCATGTAAATATATCAAATAATTATGTTGTACACCTAAAACTAATACAATGTTGTATGTCAGTTATATTGCAATTAAAAAAAATAAAAAACCTCAAAGAAAGCTTTGAGTTTAGCTCTAATTTAGAATAATTCCAATATTGTGAAGATGTAGTAAGCATCTAATAGCTTTTGTTTCTAAATGATTCTTATGGGAGTTACACAGTATGAAGAAAAGACCTAGCATATAAAAGAAGGAGAGAAGGAAAAGAAAAAAAATTAGTGATTTTATGCTTAAGGAGAACAGCAGAGGAAAGGAGTCCTCTCATATTATAGGCTTCAGGAAGTAATGTTACCACATATTAAGTATTTACTTTTTGCTGTGTATTTGTATTTTGCAAGTTATTTACAATCATTATCTCATGTAGTCATAACAATACTTTGAGGTAATAATTATTTTCTCACTTTATAAATGAGGAAACTAAGCCTCCAAAGGTAAATTGCCAAAGGTTACGCAGCTAATAAGTGAAGGAAGTGTAATTTAAATCCTGTCTGATTACAAAGACTGTATTTTAATGGCTACATTACATTGCCTTTCTTTAAGGACGCTAAATCTCCATGATATCCACCCTTGAATCTTTTATTACCTTGCAGATCAAAGTACTGTCCACACCAGCATTACTGTCTTGATCTGGGAGCTTGTTTAAAAGGGCAGAATCTCAGACCCTACCCTTTACCTACTGAAACAGAATCTTCTTTTTAAGAAGATCTCCAAGAGTTTTGCACTTTAAAGCTTGAGGATCTAAGGCCATCCACAACTTATTTTAATCTTTAATCTTACTATCACAGTCTCAACTTCTAACAGGTTTAGTTGTACTTCTGTGTTTCACCCATTCCACATTCATGCCTCTGTGTCTTTGTGCCTTCCTGCAGCATGGAATGTCTGCTTCCCTTCATTTTCGCTATCTAACCAAAACCAGCACATTCCCCAGGAAGTGATTTATTCAAGTGCAACTTTTTTTATTTTGTATTCTGATTAGTTGGAATTAATGATTATTTCTTCTGGATTCCCACAGTCCTTAGCATATATTTCCACTAGAGTCTGTGCTGGTTTGACATTGGAAGACTGTCATATTTTTCTTCACATCCCTTCATGCTTGGCAAAGTGCTTTCTTTGCCATTGCAGGTTCTCAGTAAATGTTCATTGGCTTAATAAATAGTGTGAAGGGTTCATCTTTCCATGCTTTCTAGAAACTTTCAGTTTTAATTTCTTCTTTGATCTAACAGTTATTTAAAAGCATGAATCTTTTTTTTTTTAATGGAGTATAACCTTTATTATTTTTTTGTGTGTGTGTGGTATGTAATCTTTTATTTTTTCACATCTTTACTGGAGTATAAATGCTTTACAATGTTGTGTTAGTTTCTGTTGTATGACAAAGTGAATCAGCTATATGTATACATATATCCCCATATCCCCTCCCTCTTGAGCTTCCCTCCCACCCTCCTTATCCCATCCTTCTGGGTAGTCACAAAGCATTGAGCTGATCTCCCTGTGCTATGCAGCAGCTTCCCACTAGCCATCCATTTTACATTTGGTAGTGTGTATACATCAGTGCTACTCTCTCACTTCATCCCAGCTTCCCCTTCCCCCTCTGTGCCCTCAAGTCCATTCTCTACATCTGCGTCTTTATTCCTGCCCTGCCACTAGTTTCATCAGTACTGCTTTTTTAGATTCCATATATATGCGTTAGCATATATATTTGTTTTTCTCTTTCTGACTTACTTCACTCTGTATGACAGATTGTGTGTCCATCCACCTCACTACAAATAACTCAATTTTGTTTCTTTTTATGGCTGAGTAATATTCCATTGTGTATATGTATCACATCTTCTTTATCCATCATCTGTTTTTTTTTTTTTTTTTTTTTTTGTGGTAAACAGCCTTCTCACTGTTGTGGCCTCTCCCGTTGCGGAGCACAGGCTCTGGACGCGCAGGCTCAGCGGCCATTGCTCACAGGCCCAGGCTCTCCACGGCATGTGGGATCTTCCCAGACCGGGGCACAAACCTGTGTCCCCTGCATCGGCAGGCGGACTCTCAACCACTGCGCCAGCAGGGAAGCCCTATCCATCATCTGTTGATGGACATTTAGGTTGCTTCCATGTGCTGGCAATTGTAAATAGTGCTGTAATGAACATTGTGAAACATGACTATTTTGAAATTATGGTTTTCTCAGGGTATATGCCCAGTAGTGGGATTGGTGGGTCATGTGGTAGTTCTATTTTTAGTTTTTTAAGGAACCGCCATACTGTTCTCCATAGTTGCTGTATCAATTTACATTCCCACCGTCAGTGAAAGAGGGTTCCCTTTTCTCCACACCCTCTCCAACATTTGTTTGTAGATTTTTTTTTTTTTTTTGCGGTATGCGGGCCTCTCACTGCTGCGGCCTCTCCCGTTGCGGAGCACAGGCTCCGGACGTGCAGGCTCAGCAGCCATGGCTCACGGGCCTAGCTGCTCTGCGGCATGTGGGATCTTCCCAGACCAGGACACGAACCCGTGTCCCCTGCATCGGCAGGTGGACTCTCAACCACTGTGCCACCAGGGAAGCCCGTTTGTGGATTTTTTGATGATGGCCATTCTGACTGGTGTGAGGTGATACCTCATTGTGGTTTTGATTTGCATTTCTCCAATGATTAGTGATGTTGAGCATATTTTCATGTATTTGTTGGCCATCTGTATGTCTTCTTGGAGAAATGTCATTTAGGTCTTCTGTCCAATTTTGGATTGGGCTGTTTATTTTTGTGATATTGAGCTGCATGAGATGCTTGTATATTTTGGAGATTAATCCTTTGTCAATTAAGCATGAATCTTAATTCCCAAGTAGTTAACATTTTTTTCTGATCACCTTTTAATTATTTCCATTTTTATCGAGTGATAAATATAGATTTCACTTTTAGGAACTTATACATGGTAGAGTTTTAAGAATGGACATAAGAAGTAAAAAGAAAAAAGTATTTGAGAGGTGAAACATTTTATATACATTTATGAAATTTAGTTTATTTTTATATTCAGTTCTTCCATGTCATTATATTTATTACAAAATCTTTCCATTTCTGAAAGAGGTGTGTTAATATTATTATATATACATTATAATTATTATGAATTATCTAACAAACATTATAGAGATTTCCAAGCCTTCAGATGCATCCCTTGAATGTACCATAAGTTATATTTTAAAAAACATCAAAAAGTTTTTTCCAGCCTACTTTTAGACTGACATGCATTATGATATCTGTGTTTGAGTTGTACTATAGTTTTACCAGACCTTTCCTTTAGCAGCATTTACATAAGAATTATAGCATATTTCATTTGCTACATCTGATCTCCCTTACCCCCCACCCTCAAAACCCACAACTTTTCTTAGGATAAACATGACATTATTGGCAGGAACAGTTTCTTTTGTTATGAAGATAGTAGCAATTCTCCATTTTCAGATGTACAATAGTCTCAACAGTCATATCACAAGTTCATAAACTGCCAAGAATTATCAGCCTGGCTACAGAATTAGCATTAAAAAATGCACGACCCTCTCCCTGTGTGTCTCTGTCTTCAGCTGCCACCTTTGCTATCTCTCAGCTCCATGTTGTGAGTTGACCTTGTGGTATAATAGCATCTGTTTGTGCACAGAGCAAGAGAGACTGGCTAAGAAGATTTGGACTGGCTCAGACCATCGATGATCTGGGGTCTCTCTGTTCTTGAGTACTCTGAGAAGGGCAGTGAATGGGAAGACGGATAAAGGAGAAGGTGTTCAGTACACAACTGTGAGATGTGACCTCATATAATAATTGAAGAGGAATGTTAGCTCCTACTGCCTAACTGGGTTTGGTTCATTTTAAAATTCTGTTTACTTTAATTAGGTTTACTGCAGAATGGGAGGCTTGCTGAGCTTGAAAATCTCATGTCTCTCAAAATAGTAAAAGAAGGTTGGCCCCCTTGGTGATTCTTTGCCACTCTTCCACTCCACTCCTCATCCCCCAATTATTTTAGACATGAGTAGAACTCTTTCCTGAGATGACGTAGTCAGGTCCTTGCTTGCTTCCTTGGAGTCAGCTCAAATAGGTGTAAACACTATTTAATCAGCCCCCAAAAAGAAACCAGGATAGGGATAAGGATGTCTACAGGAGACCTCTTCTTGCCACACCCAACAAAAGAACAACTAGCTTTTTAAGCATGTAATTCAAATTTTCCTTTTTTTCATAGTTACTCTCATTTCATAAGGTGGCAATTTATAAAGTGTAGGGGCAGGATGTAGGGAGATAGTACAAAAATCTGGGTGTCATAACAATGGCCTGCTGCTATAAGGAGCTGTGGCATTTAGTTGAGGGTGAAAGTCCAGTCCATAGAAGCCTTTCAGAGGGATAAATACCTCAATCTCTCTCTCTTTTGATGTATCTTTGCTGGTGCACATCCCATTAACTATACCTAACAAACCAGGAGGAAAAGAGAGTTCGTAGATATTAACCATATAGGTTCATATGTATACCTCTTTCCCCACAGAGCAGGTGGAGAGTGGGTCTGGAAGGATCATTAGCTTCCTGTCTGACCTTTGCTGCTCTGAATCCTTCATGGATTCTATTTCCTCCTCCTCTCTACTATGTGCAGGTACTGTGTTTAATCATTGGTTAGTCTCTCTCAGAGTGCTCTTCCTTGGTGATCTCACCCTTTCTCACTTATAACTACCAAGTCTCTGTCAGTCCTTTCTGAACCTTCAGTTCTAACTCTAGCTGGGTTGGTTTTTAGATTTTCTTGAAAAACCAAAACCGAAAAATAGGTCATCTTCCTTCAGGGCCAGCAAGTTCACTATTTATATGACTGTTTTGCAGTGTAAGAAGGACTGTGGTAATCTGCATACTATTCATTGAGAAAACTGTAGTCAGCTTAGGAAATAATAGTTTTCCTCTCTACATAACCAAGGAGGATCAGATATCCATTCTCTTAGTGTTGCTGTGTTTATTTGATGTGGACAGACTGTACCTGAAACTGCTGTGTGATCAGCTAGGATTCCCACACGTTCCAGGGCATACAGGAGTTGAAATTTTAAAAAATTCCTGCAATATAATGTGCAGTCTAGAGCATAGCAATGGCAACTATGTACCAGGTAAATGTCCTGTCTGTTCCAATCCATTGGCCTAAGTATTATGACTCCAGAGCATGTATACTTAATGCTTCAGTATCCTGGGCATGGGAGATGGAGAGAAAGGGAGACAGACATCAAAGGTGATGCCAAAGTTTTGATTCCAAGTGATGGGGAGAATGATGAGAAGTCACGAAGGCAGCAGGTTTGGAGGGGAAGATGAAGAATTCCATTTGAATTTGTGCTATCTGAAAGGAAGTGTCCATTAAGCAATTGGATATGGGGAGGCACTGGCAGTGTTGTGAGTTTAAGGAAAGAAGTTGCATCCAGGGAGATAGGCTTGGGAGTCATCAGCATAGAAGTGGTAGTTAAAGCTGTCATGAGCTTATCCCTCACAAGCAAGTAGAATCAGAAGGAAAAGGGGCTTAGTTTTCTTCACTTTCACTGCTACCATCTAATTCAAGACATCGGTATCTTTTGCAATAATCTCACATTTCTCTATTTTGCCTCTTATTCAATCCATTCTCCCACACTGCCCTCAGCCCAGGTGATCTTTTTAAATGTGGGTCTTCAAAGTTTAAACCCATCAAAGTTTTCTCATTACGCTTGGAATAAAATTCAAACAAGTGCTTAGGAAAGTCTAACAAGTCTCAAGTCCATAAGGTACATGCTCGACCTTCCATCTAACTTTATCTTATGCTGTTGTTCACTATTCTAAGTTCCTGTCATACTGGCTCTCTTTAAATTTCTGGCAAACTCCAAATTCTTTTCCACATCAGGGCCTTTGCTCCAACTCTTCATCTGCTGGTTCCTTTTTTTCCTTTAGTTATCAGCTTAAATGTCATTTGCTCAGAGAAGTTTCCCCTATGCCCCAAATGTAAAGAGTTCTCCATCACTACATCTTGTTCTTTTGCTTTATAGCATGTATCTGAGTTCAGAATTGTATAATAATTTGTGTTTACTTTTAAAATACCTACCTCTCTCTTTGGATTGTAAGGAATCCACTGAATACTCAGTGCCTACCACATAGTAAATACTCAGTTAAGTACTTGTTGAATGAATTAATCTACATTCATTCAAGTAATATATTTTAATCTATACTATAATCATCAATATCCTCTATCATTTATGTATTCTTCATATATCATTTATCCATCTATCATTTATTTATATGACTCTGTACATGGATACTGAGTAACTGAAACTCTAAAGCCTCATTTTTTTGTCTCCCCACAGGTACAAACAGATCATTGTTATACTTTATGCAAGCAGCTGCAGATGAATTTCTGTCAAAATCAAATAAAGACAGTAACATTTAGATGGAAGACAGGAATGACCTTCTTTCTATGTGTTCTGTTTAGAAAAAAGTTCATTTCTGAATTGGCTATCATGTTGTCTATAAGTATTATGCAAACTACCTTGAGTCCTTATAATGTAAGTTAGGTTATAATGAGAAATGAGAAGTAATGGCCCTGAAGACAATTCTCTGGGTATGATTTTTTTCCAACATACTTATGGAGCAGTATAGCAGAGGTTAGGGTTCATGAAATAAGGAAACGTGGGGGCAGAACCTCTTCTTTCACTAGATCTCTTTATTTTTTACTCCTTTCCTACCTTTTCTGTTACCTTGAGGGTAGATGGTGAGAGGAACGTGAGTATAGGAAAAAGGGAAAAAGGGAGAGTATGGGAAAAAGTGAAAAATCTTACATGTAATCTGGCTGTAGGTGCCCCCTAATAAAGAAGCTGCTGTGCAACGAGCGTATTGAAGCTGAGCTCTTATGACCCAACCTCAGTCCCTGTCCGTAGGGGTATACCTTCTCCCTCTTTCTCCTGGGTTTCTCTATCTGGCAGAAAATTAGTTTATGAGGAGTAGCTTGAGCCTGGTTATCTTCTGTGGTCTCCCATTGGCCCACAGGAACTCACATCCTTGTTTCAACAGTAGGGAAGTGTAGGCTGTTTCCCCTTTGCTTCCTTCTCTCTTTGCTGCCATCATGGGTAGCTCCAGACACCTTATTATCTTCAGGTGGGAGGCAAGTATACATCTTCCTGTTCTCAAATACTCCCAAAATGCTAGGGGTCACATATCAGGTTCACTCTCTCAGAGTTCCAGCCTTGGTGGTCACATCAAGATGGGCCTCTGGATTTTGTGGTTCAGCAAAACCCCACCCCTGGAAGTGAGATGTTTGTCTCTCCTTCTCTAAGGTTCTCCCAGTCCTTAAGAGTGGTTCTCTAAGGGCTCTTCCACTGAGAGAAGAGAAGAAAGCCAGTGTGCTCTCTACTTATATGAATCCCCTTACCAAATGTTCTCCCCACCTCTGTCCTTTTTCCCTACAGTTCCTTCTAAAAAAAGCAGCCAGAGTAATCCTTTGAAAAACTCAAGTTAGATTAGGTTACTCCTTTGCTAAGAATTCTCCAATGGTTTCTCATCTCATTTAGAATTAAATTCAGTGTTCTTATCGTGGTCTGTTTGTTCCCCTTGATCTGTCCCTCACTATTCCTTTGATACCATTTTTCTGCTATTCCTTTTCTTTAGCTCATTCTGCTCCTTCCTTTTCCTTGAACACAGCAGGCTTAATTCTTTCCTTATGCCTGGAATGTTCTTCCTCCGAACATCCATTTGGCTAGCTTCTTCATCTACTTCTATGTGGATGTCATCTTCTCAGAGAGACCTTTGCTGACCACCTTATCTGAAATATAACCCTACCCCCCACACCCCCATAATACCACTTTTGGCATCTGAGCAGTGTTGACAATGGATATCCTGAGTTTTTAAAGTCCATAGCCATTATTTTTTTTACTTGAATCTAAAATGAGTATGTAATTTTTCTACTTTATTGATTTGTTTAATGTATCTATTCATTTAGCTCATAAGTTCCTGGGAAAGCAGAATCATTACCATTTTTATTACTTCTGCAGCAAATAGGTACTTAATAAATGCTTTTTGAAGCTTGAAGGAAAATCCAGATAGACTGAATAGTTTTTGAAGCTCTCTAAAAAGCTCACTGCAGCATATGTAATTTACTGATTTATGCAATTTGGTTATTGAAAGTTATGATGAATTTTAGTAGACCTCCTACACTCTGGTTTCTACTCTTAACTCTTCCTTAATAACACTGTCAGATTGCAGTTTTTAAAGGACTGCTTTCATCATCTTCCACCTTTGCTCAAAACCTTCAAAATCATGTGTACGTGGTTGTGTGTGACTATACATGTATGCATGTGTGTATCATGTTAAGCCAAAGCCTGCTTGCTTCCCTCTCCCTCCTTTCCTCCCTTCCTTCCTTTATCACTATTGTTTAGTGAGCACCGTTATATATTAGGTCTATTGTTTTGTATTTTACCTGCAAAATTTCCCTATAACCCTCACAACATCTTGCAAGGATCTGTTATTATCCTCATTTTACAGATGGAGAAAATGGAGTTCGTACTGGTTAAGAAGTCTGTCTCAGGTTACTCAGCTGGTAAGTGGCAGAATTGCAATGAGCTAAATCTGTCTGTTCTAAAGCTTTGGTACCAGTGTTTCCTCAAACTCAAGAAATATACAAACTACTTTTATTTATTTGTTTATTTGAGTTTCATTTTTTCACTTTTTTATTGAGGTATAATAGAGTTAAAGTGAAACACAAATATTGTGTTCAGTTCAAGGGATTTGTAAATATCTGTTCATCCAGGTAACTACCATTCAGATCAAGATATATAATCTTCCTAGTCCCTTAGGTAGACCACTTTTTAAAGACAAGAAATTTTTTCATAGATGTCCAATGCTGACTTAAATTTTTTTTTTTTTTTTGCGGTAAACAGCCCTCTCACTGTTGTGGCCTCTCCCATTGTGGAGCACAGGCTCTGGACGCACAGGCTCAGCAGCCATGGCTCACGGGCCCAGCCGCTTCGCAGCATGCGGGATCTTCCCGGACTGGGGCACAAACCCGTGTCCCCTGCATCGGCAGGTGGACTCTCAACCACTGTGCCACCAGGGAAGCCCTATTTTTTATTAAATTAAAATAAATAGAAAATTATATATAATCCTCTTATGTTTATAGTTCTTGTACAAGCATAAAAACAAATTTATATATTTAATATAAATGAAGCTCAAAATTCAGCAAAATTTCAATTAGCAAAATTTAATAAGACATATAATGTTTTGCTGAAACCAAACTCTGTCACTATGTGAATATAGTATTGGTTTTATAGATTTTTTTTTGCATTTGCTATGCCTATGTCACTTTGTGATGTCATTTTTTTTCCACTTGAGTTGTCTCAGAACCTTTATTCATACACTACTCTATGACACCATTTTGACCTTGTTTCATGTGAATATATAATTTATGTCTTGAATCAGGTTCTGTTTTGTTCTCAGGAAACCTCAATAGTTAAAGTAGTTAGCAACAATATAATCGCATACATACAAGATGTGGGTACTGAAATCTCTTGTCAGTACTTGGTATTGAGGTAGTCATAGGGATAAATCTATCAATTATAAATCTTTACTTAGACAATCAAATAAATGAAAACACAAAATTTTAAAATTCTTTTGGAGGGAATTCTCTGGTGGTCCAGTGGTTAGGACTGATGCTTTCACTGCGGGGGCCCACATTTGATCTCTGGTCGGGGAACTAAGATCTGCATGCCACGTGGTACGGCCCCATTAAAAAAAAAAAGTTCTTGTGGAAAACCTTGTGGACTACTGGGGCTATGCCTGTAGAGTTTCAGTTAGGGAAACACTGCTGTGCCCTGCTTACTCCGATGTCTGACACTCAAGGTCCACCATACTTGAGTCATTTCTACTTAGAAAACAACGTTGGTGATAAAACATGCCTCCTTCTCTGTTAGGCTGGTGTAGTCACTCTCTGAGGAATGTGTCATGGATATTCCTAGTATATGCCTTAACTTTATTGGAAAACCTTCCCCTAAGCTATTGCCTATTTAATGCTGACCATTCTTAAATTCACAGTTAACATTTCAACTTCTTCATGAAATCATTCCTAATCTCTTTAAGCTGTGCAAATCTCTTTTTCCTAGTATTGTGTTCATATTTTAGTACTGACCTTATTTAGTTCATAATGATTTTTACAACTTAGCATAATATAATTTATAGTCTTAAAGTTTATTATATTATAATATATGTATTACTTTTAGTCTCTAACTAGATTTTAAGAGTTTGGGGTCAGGAGTTTAAGTTCTATGATACTGTGGTGTAGCAAAAAGTGCACTGCTTTTTAATTATGGTTAAATTACTTATTAGCTCTGCAGCTGGAAGCCTCATTGAAATTGTTTTCATTTTTAAAAATTGGCATTAAAAATTCAGGGGAGTTAATATGTTTAAGAAAGCCTATAATAATGACCTAGGAAACAGAGTCTTAATGGTGAATGTTTATTTACTCTTTATTAAAGATGGGTATGGCTATAGCTACATGAAAATTTACCAAGAAGATAGAAAACCTGAAAGACCTTGAAACTGCTCACAATTACTCACTTTTGGTGATTAGCAAAGCCATCAAAAGAAACATAGAATGGTTGTTAAGTGACTTTGGAATCCCAGAGAACTCAAATGGTGAAAAAACAAGGAGCTATTACAATGAATAGCTGACTGAATATATAGTATCATGGGATAGAAATGGGTTTTCCAGACTAATTGGGAACTTGGAGAAGCTTGGAATATATCTTACAAAATCTGGAAGAAAACCTGCAGAGTTTTCAAAGAGTTTTCAACTCAAATTTAAAAGGAGTTGAAATAGAGATAGAGATAATTTTTATCAAAAATTTAAAATCCAAATAATATACAGGATATCAGGTCTAACACTGACAGATCAATAGTGGAAAAGATGCATTTTCACTGGAGAACATAAGGAAGAGGGTCATTAATAACACTTTTGGCCTTAAATGTCTCCATAAGTAATGAAGTAAGTGAACTTGGAATGTTAAGACAAGGATGTAGTTATTATCTTGAGATTAAGGTGGGATGTGGTTTAGAATTAGAATAATGAAATGGCATAAAGATGCACTTTGTTCAAAGAAGTCAAAAGAATGGTAGTGTGCTTTGAATTTTTTTGTTTTTCAAAAAGTTGAGGAAGCAGTGAAATAAACCTGTAGTCTGAGCATAATCTGATCAATGAGAGAAAACTGCTTGAAGTGTGAAAGTGTGAAAGACCATGGATAACAGGGACCGTGTCATTTTGGAGTTTGTAAAGCCAAAGAGAAAGGGAATGAGGGAATGTCTGGACCACTACGTCATGCTAAGTAGTGAGAGTTCTTATTTATTGAAGAGTTACTAATATACAAGACACTGTAGTAAGTGTTTTATATTGAATATCTCATTTAATTCTCACAACTCTTATCCCAGTTTTACAGATGAAGAAACTGAGGCTTAGAAAGGTTAAGTAATTTTCCAAACATCACACAAAAATTTAGTAGTAGAGCCAGATTTGAATCCAGGCAGTCTGAATTTAGAAATATCTTTCTAAGAATTTAGATTTCTTAGTTTTTAGAAAAGATAAGTGGATTTCCTTGACCAGTGAATTTAAAAGAAAGAATTGCAACCAAAGACCCAGAATAGCCAAAACAATATTGAGAAAGATCAAAGCTGGAGGTGTCGTGCTCCCTGATTTCAAACTATACTACAAAGCTACAGTAATCAAAACCGTATGGTACTGGCACAGAAAAAGACACATAGATCAATGGAACAGAATATAGAGACCAGAAATAAACCCACACACTTATGGTCAATTAACCTATGACAAAGGAGGCAAGAGTATACAGTGGAGAAAAGACAGCCTTCTCAATAAATGAGGTTGGGAAAACTAGACAGCTACCTACAAAAGAATCAAACTGGACTATTCTCTCAAACCATGCACAAAAATAAATTCAAAGTGGATTAAAGACTTAAATGTAAGATCTGAAACCTTAAAACTTCCAGAAGAAAACATAGGCAGTATATTCTTTGACATTGGTTGTAGTAATATTTTTTTGGATATGTCTCCCTAGGCAAGGGAAAGAAAAGCAAAAATAAACAACTGGGACTACATCAAACTAAAAAAATTTTGCACAGCTAAGGAAACTCTCAACAAAATGAAAAGGCCACCTACTGAATGGGCAAAGATATTTGCAAACAATATATCTAATAAAGGGTTAATATCCAATACATACAGAGAACTCATACAACTCCACAGCAAAAACAAAAACAAAACACCAAAACCAAAAAACATGATTAAAAAATGAGCAGTTGATCTGAATAGACATTTTTCCAGAGGAGGCATACAGATAACCAACAAGCACATAAAAAGACGCCCAACATCACTAATCTTCAGGGAAATGCAAATCAAAACTACAGTGAGATATTACCTCACACCTGTCAGAATGGCTATTATCAAAAAGGCAACAAATAACAAGTATTGGTAAGGATGTAGAGAAAAGGGAAGCCCTGTATACTGTTAGTGGGAATGTAAATTGGTGCAGCTACTATGGAAAACAGTATGGAGAGTCCTCAAAAAATTAAAAATAGAACTACCATACAATCTAGCAATTCCATTTCTGGGTATTTATTCAAAGAAAACAAAAACACTAATTCAAAAAGATATATGTACCCCTATGTTCATTAGGGCATTATTTGCAATAGCCAAGATATGGAAGCAACATAAGTGCCCTTCAATAAATTAATGGATAAAGAAGATGTGAGATATACACACACACACACACATACACACATATATATATATAATGGAATATTACTCAGCCATAAAAAGAATCAAATCTTGCCACATGAAACAGCAAGGAGGGATCTAGAGGGTATTACACTAACTGAAATAGGTCAGACAGAAAAAGACAAATACTATATGATTTCACTTATATGTGGAATCTAAAAAACAAGACAAATAAATAAATGTAACAAAGCAGAAACAGAGTTATAAATACACAGGACAATCAGGTGGTTGCCAGAGGGAAGAGGAGCAGGAGGAGGAATGAAATAGGTGAGGGAGATTAACAGGTACAAATTTCCAGTTGCAAAATAAATGAGTCATGGGTGTGAAATGTACGGTGGGGGGAATATAGTAAATAATTATGTAATATCTTCGTATGGTGACAGATTGGAACTAGACCTATGATGGTGACCATTTTGAAATGTATAGAAATATTGAATCACTACGTTGTGTAATAGGAACTAACAGTATTGTAGGTCAATTATACTTCAAAAATAAACAAATGAACAAACAAACTCATAGAAAAAGAGATCAGGTTTGTGGTTACCAGAAGTGGGAGGAGAAATGGGGGGTGGGGAAATTGGATGAAGGCAGTCAAAAGGTATAAACTTCCTGTTATGATAAATAAGTACTAAGGATATAATGTACAACATGATAAATATAATTAGCCCTGCTGTATGTTATATATAAAAGTTGTTAAGAGAGTGAATCCTAAGCGTTCTCATCACAAGGAAAAGTTTTTTTTCTATTTCTTTAATTTTGTATCTATATGAGATGATGAATGCTCACTAAACTTATTATGATAATCATTCATGATGTATGTGAATCAAAGCATTATGTTGTACATCTCAAACATATACAGTGCTGTATGTCAATTATATCTCAATAAAACTGGAAGAAAAAAATAAAAGAAATGACAGCTTGGTAATAATGATAGGCCTTCAAATGACACGTTAACTTTATACTTTGAGATTACTCCAGTGAAGGAAGAAAAAAAATGCATCAAATAAACTTATGTGGTACACAAGAATTATGTGATATGAAGGAAGGGTGCCATTGATGTTTTTACCTTATCTTCTACTTGCACTTTATTATCTTTAAAAAGAAGATGGAAGAGATTAAAATTTAAAAGAAGAGATACCTATCACTTAGGGATTAGGTTTGGCTGCTAGGAACTTAAAGTTATAGTAGCTTAAACAGGGTAGAAATTCATTTCTCTTTTCTGTTAAAATCTGTTGGTGGGTAGTCCAGGACTGGCCCAGTGTCTGTGCTCTATAATGTTCTCATGGACCCAGCCTTTTTTGTGGTTCTGCCGCATGTAGACATTATTTTCAAGGTCACCTCATGGTCTAATATAGCTGTCCCAGCTCCAGCCATCACTTCTATATTTCAACCATCGAGAAGGAGGAAGGGAAGAAGGGCATGTCTCCATACTATAAGGATACTCTTAAGTTGCACATACTAGTTCCTTTTATTTCCCTTGGCCAAAATTAGTCAGATGGTCACACCTAGCTATAGTGAAGGCTGGGAAATCCAAATTCTAGTGTGGATATATGCATTTCTGCCTAGAATCTGGGAGGTCTATTAGTAAATTAGATGGAGGCAGAAACATATGGCAGGTGGGGGATAGAATCTAGCAAATTTTACCACATATATGTAGTCAAATTCAAAGAGAAGGGTAGCAGAAACCTGTAATAATAGTGTCAGGAAAGATAAAAGCCTAGAATAATCTGAAGCATATAGAAAATTCTAACAAAATATTAGCTTTTGATTGTTTAAAACTTTTTGCATATTTTTAGAATAAATGTAAATATTTGTAATTCTATTTAGAATAAATAGAATAAAAGAAGGTGGTAGATAATTCTCACTTGGGGAAAATTCTAACATTAATAGGTGATGGAGAAATAGTAGAATTAGTCCCCCATATAGTTTTCACCTCTTCTATCAAAACTAATTATTAAATTGGAAGAAGAACATGTTGATGAGAAATTGAAAGCTCAAATAGCATAGGACAGCACCTTGATTCTGGCCCTTAATGTTTGCTGCATTATCTCAGCAGCCTCCTTAAAAATTCTTGCTGCTGCTTAGCATACATTTTCTCCTCTCACCCTCCAATCAAGTAAAGAAGACAGCTTCTTTACTCCCACCAATTATTTCTCTAAAAATAAATCTTATCATTCCATGCTTAAAAATTTTTTTGGTTCTCTGTAATTTATAGAATTAAGTTCAGACTTTTTACGACGGCACGTAATGCCCTTCATGGTATGTTTTGAGCTTTTCTTTCATCTCATCTGTCTATTCCATTATGCTTTTTGAGCTCCAGCTTTGCCGAACTTCTTAGTGTTTCCTGAATATTAGACTTACTAATCCTTTTGTTTGAATGCCCCTGTTTGCCTGGGAAATTCATGGACAGTCTTTAAGACTGAACTCACATATCTCCACTTTTTAAAAGCCATGCACAGGTGGATAGTTTTTTCTCTGTATACACGTGGCATTCTGTACATATTTCTGTTGCAGCACTTATGTTGAAATAAATATGTATTTATTTACATATCTTTCTCCCCTGTGTGAGTTCCCCAGGGGAAACAATTTTAAATGTATTGCTCAACACTTAGTGAATGTTCAAAATATTTATTGACTGATTGGTGAGAGCATGCAGATGGTCTAAATTAATTCAAGTCCCTAGGGTCAGATGAAATACATGCATGCTAGAGTAGCAAAAAAAAAAAAAGAAAAAAATCCATCTACGATTTAGGAACTATTGCCAGGTATCTTGGAGGAAATTTGGATAGTAGAAGTGTCAAAAGACTGGAGATAGGCAATGTCCTGATTTTTACAGTTGGTATAAAAGCATACCTAGAAATCATAGACTCACAAGCTTTAGGCCATACACAATTGTAGAGCAGATTATTAGACAGATGGCTTGAGAGCACTTTAGGAAAAATACTGAAAATTATTTTTATTTAAATGTATTTCTGTTATATTTTAACCTTGCCTACTTTCATAGAGAATTAGAGGCAGATGTTGATTCCTAGGAACCTGTAAATGTTTACTTAGGACAAGTTAAAATTGTGTGAAACTCTTTTCCTATGTTTCTTGAAACTTACTGACTGAGAATAATGGCTGTATATTCTGTAAGGCATTTGATGATGTCCCTCATGTCCTCTCTATTGTGGTTTTATGTGGATCAGATGATGTATTTGTGTACTGAAAACTATAAAACTCTATGCCAGAGTTTCTCTACTTTTAGTCATTTGCTTAGTACCTTTATGTTTTTCTCCATATTCACATACTATGTCTACTTTTATATACCTAACATTTTTCTTTGTCACCTGATTTTTTTTATTTAAACTTAACCTCATCCTAAAATAAAATAGCTGTAAGGACACAGGTTTCTATAAAGTACCAGTGATAATTTTTCTAATATACTCTGTAATAAATACATGTCTAGGAACAAAAAAATGATGGCCCATGTGTCATTTTGATTACAACCAGTGTATAATTTTATAACATTTTATGCTACAATCATTGTTTAAAATATGGGGAATTTAAGCTAATTCAAAATACCAATACCATGAGCGATTTTTATCTATTGCACCATTGCATGGTACACAAAGCAGTTGATTAATGGATTGATATCGAGTTGGAAGGGTGTTTTGAGTGACAAATTTCAGGGCTGTGAAGTTTGTCCTGACCTGATTGACATTTTATTAGTGACCTGAAGACATAGGAGGTGAATGGGTTCAATTGGAAATGACATAACCTGGAAGGGATAACTAATATAATAGATCATAGAACTGATTCAGTTAACATAGAGGATACATACTTAGATTAAGACAAACAATGTTTAAATATAGAAAGAAGAAGATCTGGCAAAATTGCTTAGGGTTTTCAGTTGGCTATAAACTCATTAAAAGTAAAAAATTTTATATAGTTGCCCAGAAAGTAAATGAACACTTAGATTTTAATCTTAAAGGTCATATGCTCAAAGGAAGTGCTTTAAAATGGAGTGTCCAAATTAAGAGAGTTATATATTCTGCAGCTGATCAATCTATATCTGGAATATTATGTTCAATTCCAGGAAGTAATCCAGGAAAATTATAGATCTGGAAATGCTTTCATTTGTGAGAGAGAGAGTTGAAGGAACTGGGCATGTTAAACCTAAAGAAAAAATATTCTAAGTTGGGGCATGAGAATTGTTTTCAAATGCAATATTGGAAAAACTTTCAACATAGAAGGAAAATGTTATTTATCTGCGTAGTCTTAGTGAGCAGATTTGACTACAGCTCAATAAAAATGAAAAGAATTTAACAGTCAGCGATACTAGAGGGAAGCTGCCATGATTGCTGTATGGTAGTTTTGGAGGTGTGAGTGTATGTTTGTATGTATGTGTGTAAATTGACAGAGAGGTGATCCTTTAACTTTGAATGCTTTTAATTTTTACAATGATCATGTCATCAGAAAAAAAGATATTTCTATTTTGAAATGTATAATTTAAAACTACTGGAGAAGGGGAGTGGTTGGAGGAGACTCTTGCTTCTGTCACCTAATACCCATGTATTTTTGACTGATTCCTTAACTTCTCCTAGCCTGAAATTCCTCTTCTAGACAATGGGGATAACAATACTTTCCAGGCTGGATGATTGTGAAGATTAAATTAATGCTGTAAGTCAAAATTCCTGACACAGTATGACTTCAGTTTAGGTATTTAGTTTTTTTTTTTTCTTGTATATGATCTTGAGTTTACTATTGAAGGGACAACCAAAAATTAGTAGGCAGCCTAAATTTCAGCACTAGTTTTGAACCTTAAACAGTTCAGTCCTAACTTGTGATTTGAAAGTTATGTGGTATGGGAAAAGTAATATAGAAGAAAGAGAAAATCCTGACCTATATATATGCTTTTGGTCACTAATGGAAGCCCTCACAATGTCATATTAGAGTCTTCATAGGTAAGTTCCATATTCATTATTTTCTTGTCTTTTTTTCAGTGATTCAATATTTTTATAGATTATAATCCATATAAAGTTATTACAAAATAATGGTTGTATTTCCTTATGCTGTACAGTATATCCTCGTTGCTTACTTATTTTATACAGAATAATTTGTGTCTCATATTCCCATATCCCTAACTCTCCTGTCCCCCCTTCCCTTTCCTCACTGTTAACCACTAGTTTGTTCTCTATATCTGTGCATCTGTTTCTGTTTTGTTATACACATTTGTTTGTTTTATTTTTTAGATTCCATATATAAATGATAACAGAGTATTTGTCTTTCTCTGACTTATTTCACTAAACATAATACTCTCTAGGTCCATCCATGTTGTTGCAAATGGCAGAATTTCATTTTTTATGACTGAGTAATATTCCATTGCATATACATGCCACATCTTTATCCATTCATCTGTTGATGGGTACTTAGGTTGCTTCCATATCTTGGCTATTGTAAATAATGCTGCTGTGAGCACTGGAGTGCATGTATCTCTTCAAATTAGTGTTTTTGTTTTCTTCAGATATACGTTAGCAGTGGAATTGCTGGACCATATGGTAGTTCTGTTTTTTAGGTTTTTTTGAGGAATTTCCATACTGTTTTCCATAGTGGCTGCAACAATTTACAATTCTACCAACAGTGTGCTCAGGGTTCCCTTTTGTCCACATCTTTGCCAAGACTTGTTATTTGTAGAGTTTTGATGATAGCCATTTGATGATATCTCCTTGTGGTTTTGATTTGCATTTCTCTGATGATTAGCAATGTTGAGCATTTTTTCATGTGCCTGTTAAGACATGAAAAAAATGTCTATTGGAAAAAAGTTGATTCAGGTCTTTGGCCCATTTTTTAATTGGACTGTTTGTTTTCTTGATATCGAGTTGTATGAGCTGTCTATATATTTTGGCTATTAACGCTTTATCAGTCATATCAGTTGCAAATATTTTTTCCCATTCAGTAGGTGTCTTTTCATTTTGCCGGTGGTTTCCTCTGCTGTGCAAAAGTTTTTAAGCTTAATTAGGCCCCATTTGTTTATTTATGCTTTTGTTTCCTTTGACTTAGGAGACAGATCCAAAAAAATATTGCTAAAATTTATGTCAGAGAGTATTCTGCCTATGTTTTCTTCTAGGAGTTTTATGGTTTCCAGTTATACATTTAGATCTTTAATCCATTTTGAGTTTATTTTTGTACATGGTATGAGAAAATGTTCTAATTTCATTCTTTTACATGGAATGCTGCTTATTGAAGAGATTGTCTTTTCCTTGTTGTGTATTCTTGCCTCCTTTGTCATAGGTTAATTGACCATAGGTGCATTGGTTTATTTCTGGGCTCTCTGTTCTGTTTCACTGATCTATGTGTCTGTTTTTGTGCCATTACCATGTTGTTGGTTACTATAATTTTGTAGTATAGTCTGAAATCAGGAAGCATGATGCCACCAGCTTTGTTCTTTCTTCTCAGGATTGCTTTAGCAATTTAGGGTCTTTTGCAGTTTCATATAGATTTTAGGATTATTTGTTCTAGTTCTGTGAAAAATGTAATTGGTATTTAGATAGGGATTGTGTTAAATCTGTCTATTGCTTTGGGTAACATTTGGCAATATTAATCCTTCCAATCCAAGAACATGGGATATCTTTCCATTTCTTTGTATCACTTTCAAATTCCTTCATCAATGTTTTTTAGTTTTCAGAGTATAGTTCTTTTACCTCCTTGGTTAAGTTTATTCCTGAGTATTTAAAATTTTTTGGATGCAATTTTAAACAAGATTGTTTTTCTACTTTCTCTTTTTGATATTTTATTATTAGTGTATAGAAAAGCAACCCATTTTTCTATATTAATCTTGTATCCTACAACTTCACTGAATTCATTTATTAGTTCTAATAGTTTTTTGGTGGGGACTTTAGGGTTTTCTATGTATAGTATCATGTCGTCTGCAAATAGTGACAGTTTTACTTCTTACCTTCCAGTTTGGATGCTTTTTGTTTCTTTTTCTTATGTGATTGCTGTGGCTAGGACTTCCTATACTATGTTAAATAGAAGTGGTGAGAGTGGGCATCCTTATCATGTTCCTGATTTTAGAGGAGAAGCTTTTAGTTTTTCATTGTTGAGTATGGTGTTAGATGTGGGTCTGTCATAAACGGCCTTTATTATGTTGAGATATGTTCCCTCTATACTAACTTTGATGAGAGTTTTTATCATGAGTAGTTGTTGAATTTTGTCAAATGCTTTTTCTGTGTCTATTGAGATGATCATGTGGTTTTTATCCTTCTGTTTGTTAATGTGATGTATCACATCGATTAATTAGGGAATATTGAACCATACTTGCATCTCTAGAATAACCCACATGATCCATTTTATTTATTTATTTATTTAAAATGTTTATTTATTTATTTTTGGCTGCATTGGGTCTTTGCTGCTGCGTGAAGGCTTCTCATTGCGGTGGCTTCTCTTTTTTTTTTAAAACATCTTTATTGGGGTATAATTGCTTTACAATGGTGCGTTAGTTTCTGCTTTATAACAAAGTGAATCAGCTATACATATACATATGTTCCCATATGTCTTCCCTCTTGCGTCTCCCTCCCTCCCACTCTCCCCATCCCACCCCTCCAGGCTGTCACAAAGCACCGAGCTAATATCCCTGTGCTTTGCGGCTGCTTCCCCCTAGCTATCTACCTTACTACGTTTGTTAGTGTGTATATGTCCATGACTCTCTCTCGCCCTGTCAAAACTCACCTTTCCCCCTCCCCATATCCTCAAGTCCGTTCTCCAGTAGGTCTGCGTCTTTATTCCTGTCTTACCCCTAGGTTCTTCATGACATTTTTTTCCCTTAAATTCCATATATATGTGTTAGCATACGGTATTTGTCTTTTTCTTTCTGACTTACTTCACTCTGTATGACAGACTCTAGGTCTATCCATCTCATTACAAATAGCTCAATTTCATTTCTTTTTAAGGCTGAGTAATATTCCATTGTGTATATGTGCCACATCTTCTTTATCCATTCATCCGATGATGGGCGCTTAGGTTGTTTCCATCTCCGGGCTATTGTAAATAGAGCTGCAATGAACATTTTGGTACATGACTCTTTTTGAATTTTGGTTTTCTCAGGGTATATGCCCAGTAGTGGGATTGCTGGGTCATATGGTAACTCTATTTGTAGTTTTTTAAGGAACCTCCATACTGTTCTCCATAGTGGCTGAACCAATTCACATTCCCACCAGCAGTGCAAGAGTGTCCCCTTTTCTCCACACCCTCTCCAGCATTTATTGTTTCTAGGTTTTTTGATGACGGCCATTCTGACTGGTGTGAGATGATATCTCATTGTAGTTTTGATTTGCATTTCTCTAATGATTAATGATGTTGAGCATTCTTTCATGTGTTTGTTGGCATTCTGTATATCTTCTTTGGAGAAATGTCTATTTAGGTCTTCTGCCCATTTTTGGATGGGGTTTTTTTGTTATTGAGCTGCATGAGCTGCTTGTAAATTTTGGAGATTAATCCTTTGTCAGTTGCTTCATTTGCAAATGTTTTCTCCCATTCTGAGGGTTGTCTTTTGGTCTTGATTATGGTTTCCTTTGCTGTGCAAAAGCTTTGAAGTTTCATTAGGTCCCATTTGTTTATTTTTGTTTTTATTTCCATTACTCTAAGAGGTGGGTCAGAAAGGATCTTGCTGTGATTTATGTCATAGAGTGTTCTTCCTATGTTTTCCTCTAAGAGTTTGATAGTTTCTGGCCACACATGTAGGTCTTTAATCCATTTTGAGCTTATTTTTGTGTATGGTGTTAGGGAGTGATCTAATCTCATACTTTTACATGTACCCGTCCAGTTTTCCCAGCACCATTTATTGAAGAGGCTGTCCTTTCTCCACTGTACATTCCTGCCTCCTTTATCAAAGATAAGGTGTCCATATGTGCGTGGGTTTATCTCTGGGCTTTCTATCCTGTTCCACTGATCTATCTTTCTGTTTTTGTGCCAGTACCATACTGTCTTGATTACTGTTGCTTTGTAGTATAGTCTGAAGTCAGGGAGCCTGATTCCTCCAACTCCTTTTTTCGTTCTCAAGATTGCTTTGGCTATTCGGGGTCTTTTGTGTTTCCATACAAATTGTGAAATTTTTTGTTCTAGTTCTGTGAAAAATGCCAGTGGTAGTTTGATAGGGATTGAATTGAATCTGTAGATTGCTTTGGGTAGTAGAGTCATTTTCACAATGTTGATTCTTCCCATCCAAGAACATGGTATATCTCTCCATCTATTTGTATCATCTTTAATTTCTTTCATCAGTGTCTTATAATTTTCTGCATACAGGTCTTTCATCTCCTTAGGTAGGTTTATTCCTATAAATTTTAGTCTTTTTGTTGCAATGGTAAATGGGAGTGTTTTCTTGATTTCACTTTCAGATTTTTCATCATTAGTATATAGGAATGCCAGAGATTTCTGTGCATTAATTTTGTATCCTGCTACTTTACCAAATTCATTGATTAGCTCTAGTAGTTTTCTGGTAGCATCTTTAGGATTCTCTATGTATAGTATCATGTCATCTGCAAACAGTGACAGCTTTACTTCTTCTTTTCCGATTTGGATTCCTTTTATTTCCTTTTCTTCTCTGATTGCTGTGGCTAAAACTTCCAAAACTATATTGAATAAGAGTGGTGAGAGTGGACAACCTTGTCTTGTTCCTGATCTTAGTGGAAATGCTTTCAGTTTTTCACCATTGAGGATGATGTTGGCTGTGGGCTTGTCATATATGGCCTTTATTATGTTGAGGAAAGTTCCCTCTGTGCCTACTTTCTGGAGGGTTTTTATCATAAATGGGTGTTGAATTTTGTCGAAAGCTTTCTCTGCATCTATTGAGATGATCATATGGTTTTTCTCCTTCAATTTGTTAATATGGTTTATCACATTGATAGATTTGCATATATTGAAGAATCCTTGCATTCCTGGAATAAACCCCACTTGATCATGGTGTATGATCCTTTTAATGTGCTGTTGGATTCTGTTAGCTAGTATTTTGTTGAGGATTTTTGCCTCTACGTTCATCAGTGATATCGGCCTGTAGTTTTCTTTCTTTGTGACATCCTTGTCTGGTTATGGTATCAAGGTGATGGTGGCCTCGTAGAAGGAATTTGGGAGTGTTCCTCCCTCTGCTATATTTTGGAATAGTTTGAGAAGGATAGGTGTTAGCTCTTCTCTAAACGTTTGATAGAATTCACCTGTGAAGCCATCTGGTCCTGGGCTTTTGTTTGTTGGAAGATTTTTAATCACAGTTTCAATTTCAGTGCTTGTGATTGGTCTGTTCATATTTTCTATTTCTTCCTGATTCAGTCTTGCGGTGGCTTCTCTTGTTTAGAGCACAGGCTCTAGGCGCACAGTGTTCCGTAGTTGTGGCTCGAGGGCTCAGTAGCTGTGGCTCGTGGACTCTAGAGTGCAGGCTCAGTAGTTTTGGCACACAGGCTTAGTTACTCTGCAGCATGTGGGATCTTCCCGGACCAGGGATCAAACCCATGTCCCCTGCACTGGCAAGCAGATTCTTAACCACTGTGCCACCAGGGAAGTCCCAATCCATTTTATATATTGTTGAATTCACTTTGCTAATATTTTGTTGAGCATCTACATTCATCGAAGATATTGGCTTGTAATTCTCTTGTTTTGTAGTGTCTTTATTTGGTTTTGGTATCAGGATAATGGCGGCCTTGTAGAATGAAGCTAGGAGTGTTCCCTACTCTTCAATTTTTTGGAATAGTCTGAGAAGGATAAGCATTAGCTCTTCTTTGTATATATGTATATATATTTTTTGCTGTGCCGTGTGGCATGCAGGATCCTAGTTCCCAGACCAGGGATTTCACCTGTGCGCCTTGCAGTGGAAGCACAGAGTCTTGACCACTGGACCACCAGGCAAGTCCGTCTTCTTTATATGTTTGGTAGAATTCCCCTTTGAAGCCATCCAGTCCTAGACTTTTGTTTTTTTAAATTACAAATTCAGTTTCACTACTAGTGATCAGTATGTTCAGATTATGTATTTCTTCCTGATTCAGTCTTAGAAGGTTGGATATTTCTAGAAATTTTCCATTTCTTCTAGGTTGTCCAATTTATTGACATATAACTGTTCATAGTATTCTCTTACAATTTTTTTTTTTTATATCTCTTTGGTTGTTATTTCTCCTCTTTCATTTCTTGTTTTGTTTATTTGGGTCCTGTCTTTTTTTCTTGCTGAGCTCAGCTAAAGATTTATCAATTTTATTTATTTTTTCAAAAAACCAGCTCTTGGTTTCATTGATCTTTTCTATTGCTTTTTTTTTGTCTTGATTTTATTTATTTCCTTTATGATATTTATTATTTCTTTCCTTCTGCTGACTTTGGGCTTTGTTTATTCCTCTTTTTCTAATTCCTTTAGACAGAAGTTTGGGTTGGTTATTTGAGATTTTTCTTATTTCTTGAGGAAGGCCTGAATCACTATAAACTTCCCCCTTACCACTTCTTTTGTTGCATCCCATAGATTTTGGAAAGTTCTGTTTCCATTTTCATTTGTCTCGAGGTATATTCTGATTTTATTTTTGATTTCTTCATTGACCCATTGGTTTTATAGCAACATGTTGTTTAGTCTTCACATGTTAGTGCTTTACCCATTTTTCTTCCTATAATTGATTTGTAGTGTCATAGCATTGTGGTCAGAAAAAATGCTTGATGTAATTTCTATCTGCTTAAAGTTGTTTAGACTTGTTTTGTGGCCTAGGGTGTGATATCTCCTGGAGAATGTTCACATGTACTTGAAAAGAATGTGTATTCTGCTATTTTTGAATGGAATGTCCTGTAAATATGTATTTTGTCCAACTGGTATATGTTGTCATTTAAGACCACTATTGCCTTATTGATTTTCTGTCTGAATGATTTGTCCATTGATGTATGTGGGGTGTTAAAGTCCCCTACAATTATTGCATTATTGTCAATTTCTCCCTTTAATGTCTCTTAATATTTGCTTTATATATTTAGGTGCTCCTGTATTGAGTGCATAAGTGTTAATGAGTGTAATATTCTCTTCTTGTGTTGATCCCTTTATCATTGATAATGCCCTTCTTTGTCTTTTGTTATAGACTTTGTTTTAAAGTCTGTTTTGTCTGATATGAGTACTGCTACCCTCGCTTTCTTATCTTTTCCATTGAAAATATCCATGAAGTATCTTTTTCCCCTCACTTTCAGCCTGTGTGCTTTAGTTCTGAAATGAGTCTTTATAAGCAGTGTATAGACGGGTCTTGTTTTTTTAATTTAATCAGCCACCCTATGTCTTTTGATTGGAGCATTTAGTCCATTGATATTTAAATTAATTAGTCATAGGTATGTACTTATTGCCATTTTATTACTTGTTTTCCAGTTGTTTTTTGTAGTTCTTCCCTGTTCTTTTCTTCTTTTAGTTTCTTTGCTTGTGGTTTAATGATTTTCTTTAGTGGTATGCTTATGTCCCTTTTTTATTCTGGTTTTTGAATATCTGTTGTATGTTTTTAACCTGTGGTTACCATGGGGTTCATATATGTTGACTTATAACTATATCTATTAGTTTTAAACAAGCAGTCCTTTGAGTTCAAACACATTCTAAAAGGTCTACATTTTTTTCTTCCCTCCCCACATTTTGTGTTTTTGATGTCATATTTTACATCTTCCTGTTTATCCCTGTACTGATTATTGTAGTTTTAGTTAATTTTATATTTTTTTGTCTTTTAATCTTTGTGCTATCTTATTTAAGTAGTTGATTCTCAGCCTTTACTATATATTTGCCTTTACTAGTGGAATTTTTCCTTTCCTATAGATACTTACTTCTTATAGCATTTTCTTTCCCACTTAGAGAAGACCCTTTAATGTTGCCTTTCACGTCGGTTTAGTATTGTTGAACTCTTTCAGTTTTTGCTTGCCTGAGAAGTTCTTTATGTCTCCTTCAATTCTAAATAATAACCTTCCTGAGTAGAGTATCCTAGGTTGCAGGTTTTTCCCTCTCAGCTTATGCCACTCATTTCTGGCCTGCAAAGTTTCTGTGGAAAAATCAGCTGATAGCCTATGGGTGTTCCCTTGTATATGACTCTTTGTTTTTCTCTTGCTGCCTTTAGAATTCTCTCTTTAACTTTTGCCATTTTAATTATGATATGTCTTATTATGAGTCTGTTTGGATTCATCTTGCTCTGCGCTTCCTGTACCTGGCTAGCTGTTTCTTTCTTCAGTTTTGGGAAGTTTTAAGCCATAATTTCATTAAATACATTTTCAATCCCCTTCTCTCTCTTTTCTCCTCTGCGCCCCTATAATGTGAATGTTGTTAAGCTTGATATTATCCCAAAGATCCATTAAATTGTTCTAATTTTTAAAGGTTTATTTATTTATTTTTGCTGTTCTCATTGGGTGATTTCCATTATTTTATATTCCAGAACACTTATACATTCTTCTATATCACCTAGTCTGCTGTTCATTCCTTCTAGTATATTTTTCATTTCAGTTATTGTATTCTTCAGTTCTGACTGGTTATTTTTGTATTCCATAGTTCCTTGTCAAAATTTTCACTGTGTTCATCTATTCTTTTCCCTAATTCAGTTAGCATCCTTATTACTAATGTTTTGAATTTTTTAATCCAGTAAATTGTTTTATTACTTGCTTTTTACACGTATTTTCTCTTGCTTTTTCAATTGAGACAAATTACTCCATCTTCTAATTTTAATTAACTTTCTATGTCTCTATGAAATTAGGTGAACAGTTACCTATTGCAGTCTTGAAGGTGTGTCCTTATGTGGGAGTGTCCCTATGCAGTCTGTACGTGCATAGTGGCTTTGGTGGGAGAGCCGAATTTTACATGAACACAAGTTGTGTCTTTCCTCAGGGTGTGCTGGAAGGTATCACCTTGGTGGGAGGTGGAACTTGAGATGGAGTGGCTAGAACCAGAGCCTGGTGTGCTCTGGGGCTCCTCCTTTGGTCAGTGGCCATCACCACCCTATCGGGTGGGGTCAGGTCACACGTTCCTGGAGCAGAAGCCCTGAGGGTCGGGTCCGAGATGGCTCAGTTCCCTTGAAGTGTGAGCTCTCTCCACTCCCAGCAACACTGGAGCAAGAAGAGCTGGCTTGGGCACTTGGTGAGGTCTGGGGCACTGGGCTGTGAAAGTCCTGTGGCCCTTAGATATCTCAACTGTCTCTGATGCACCACCAGTGTAAATGCCAGCAATGGCTGCCCCCTCCCTGCTCAGACATCACTTTGCGTTTGAGCCACCTCAGCATCTCATGGCAGAGGTTGTTCCCTAGTCACGGCAGCTCTTGCTTCAGTGTGGAGCTGCCACATGTGGCAAGAGGTGCTGGAGCATTCGCTCAGCTCAGGCCAGAGCATGTGCTGGGACAGTAGCAGGAAACTAGTCAGCCACCCCTGCATTATCAAGCCACACTCTCTGCCCTGCATTGGGGGGCAAGGAAGTGCAAATGTGCTCCTCCCAAGTAGAGTCCAGGCTTCCCATAGCCTTACTGTTAATCCCACTGGCTCTTCAATAAGCCAAGGGGTCTCATCTTCCCTTTGTTGGACCTCATGGTTGAGGTGCCCAACATGTGGATCAAACTGCTCATTCCTCAGGGATCTCCACTCATGTAATCTCCCATTTCCTGTAAGACCCCTCTCAGGGGCACAGGTCCTGATCTGATTGCTTTACTTTCCTTCCTACCCAATTCTGTGTGGATCTTTCTTACAGCCTTGGTTGTACAGGAGTCTTTCTGCCAGTCTTCAGTTAGTTTTCAGTGAGAATTGTTCCACAAGTAGATGTATTTTTGATGTGTTTGTTGGGGGGAGGTGAGCTGTGCATCGTCCTACTACACCATATTGATCTAACTCCCTTGCTTGTCTTAATGGCCAGTCACTAAGCAATAAATATGTGCGCCACATGGCCATTCAGTTTGGTTGCAATATGGATGAAATCATTAAATCATCGACTTTACATCCCTATTAATTGAGTTTTATTTAATTAAATTAAGTAGTTATTTAATGAACCAATTAACTGCTCTACAAGTTGACCCTCCAGTTACTTTGTAGATTTCTCACCTAAGTCAAGTAAACATACTCAACTTTAGGCTAGATCATTACAATGATGCTTTCAGATTTAACTAATTTGGGTGGTGGCGGGGGGAAAATAAATGAAGGGAGACCTCAGACAAGCACATCATCATTCAACCCAGGCAAAAAAGATATGTCTTGGCAATCCATGAGACATCACTTCATGTCTTTACTTTTAGATTCTATATTTGAGAAGTTAATGTTTTTTCAAAGAGATTATTTCTCTACCTAGAAACACTGCCACCAGGTAACGATAGCTCCTACTTCTGTTAGTTCCAAAAGGAAAAGCTAAAATTAGAGAACCATTCTCTAGGATTTCTAAGTCATAGTATTCTTCTTGTGTCTCCATGATATAATTATTATTTTTCTATGTATTTATTTTTATATAAAAATAAGCTTTGCTTTTGGGTAGTTGAGTTTAGCTACTATTTTAAAGATGATAATTTAGAAAAAAAAGTGCAGAGATAAATGTTTAAGGTACAATCCATTACCTCCTAACTAATCCTTCACTTCCATTAATCTACAAAAATTTTAGCTTGAAATCAAAGCACAAACCAAAGCCATGTTCTCTCCCATGTCTTGGCTTCAGTGCCTGGCTTGTTTCTCTCAGTAGTCAACAAAGCACTGCCTCAGGAACAGGCAGCTCATTGCTCTTTTCTCTTCTCCCTTCCCCAAACTATTCACATTAAAAACAGAAAAGGTTTAGTTTGCCTTTATAGTTTTGATACTTTGGAATCCTCATCTTATTTTTCTTTGATTCATGCTAATGTCAAATTATAAACCATATTCCTTTCTGAAAAAATAAGCAATTGAGTGAAAAACAACCCTCAGAGGTAATACTAGCCTTCCCCTATAGATTTTTAATTTAAATCTTAATCAACAGTTTCTTTGCAATCTCCAGAAAATGTATTTGCATTACCAAAGATGGATTATAGTAATTACCACTAATTTCAATAATGAAAATGAATATAATTTTCTTTGAAATGCTGACTTTAATTCTTTTTATTCACTTGCTGGCATCAGTAATCTTCACACTGATGAGGCTAGAGGTAGAGAGAAAGAGGATGAAGTGATGGAGATTGTGGGAGTCCCAGCTTGAATTTTGTTCTGTAGTTACTAAGGCTAGTTGTTTGATGCACACAAAGGTTTATGAATATGAAATATGCAGATGTATTTTAAAGATATTCATTAAAACCAATATGCAAATCTCCTGGTGCTTGCTTTGTTGCTCAGGCACCTAAATGACCTCAATCCAGTCAGTTCTCCAGAATGTCATAGTATTTTTGAGCAAGGAGAAATTTCTTGAGGCTTGATTTTACAAGAATGGAAAAGAGATTGTATGTAGAGAGGAAAGTCCCCTTGTGTTTAACGGACCACTTCACCAGTTACAAGAAAGATTTCTTTGCAGTCAATAGCTTTAGCTGTCAAAGAGGAATAAGAAGTGCAGAGTAAGCATTATAAAAGGTTAAAGGCAAGAAAACTATGTTTTATACATAAAATACATTTATGTATAAAATGGATAGTGCTTACACAGTTTGTACATAACTTTAAGAGATATTTAGAGGAGGCAAAATATCAGGTTAGCAAATTCTAGATGTCAACATGAGAAACTTTTAAATAACACTTGTATGTACCTTTTATCTTCTGAAAATAAATTCCCTTCTAATGGCCAGTTGGAATAAAATGATTTCCAAATAATTTCTCTAGTACATGGTGAAAATATCTTTTGATTCCCTATTAAATAAAGAATTCCTACTTTTCTTAATCAAAAAATTTTTTCATAATCAAAAATGTCTAAATTGACAAAAGAAATATAGAATTAGTGTGATATGGTGGAAATAACAATGAACAGGGTATGAGAATACCTAGACTGTAGTCCAAGTTCTTCGCCACTTTAATAGCTATGTGGCCTTGGAACCTTAATGCATCAGCTACTATTTCTTCAGTAGCAATGGAGGGAGTAATAATCGCTGCCTTGTCTTCCTCACAGGGTTCTGATGAGGATCAGTTGGGAATATTGAGAAATGACTTGCCATAAGCCACTATCAACTCCACTTGTTCCAGGAAATGCTGGGCCACTGATCATCCTCTACCCAAAACACCAAACACTCCTTCGTCTTTTTGAAACTTCCCTAAACTTCTTCTTGCCTTTTTATAGTCAACCAAGGACTATCAGTTTATCTGAAGACCAATTAGAAAGTCTACCTAACTTCCAAAAATCCCACCTTCATAGGACACTTGCCAATCAGAGATTGTCTCAGTATTTCCTCTATTAAACTTTGTCTTCTTTCCAAAATTTTTGAACCTCTGCTGAAACAAAAGATGAGTTTCCTTCTTTCCATTTTTTGATTGGGTTGTTTGTTTTTTTTGATAGTGAGTTGTATGAGCTGTCTGTATCTTTTGGATATTAACCCCTTGTCAGTTGCATCATTTGCAAATATTTTCTCCCATTCTGTAGGTTGTCTTTTCGTTTGTTGATGGTTTCCTTTGTGTGCAAAAGCTTTTACATTTGATTAACTCCAATTTACTTATTTTTTCTTTTATTTCCTTTGCCTTGGCAGAGTGATCTAAGAAAATATTGCTATGATTTATGTCTGAGAACGTTTTGCCTATATTGTCTTCTAGGAATTTTATGGTGTCATGTCTTATAATTAGGTATTGAAACAATTTTGAGTTTATTTTTGTAGATGGTGTGAAGGAGTGTTCTAATTTTATTGATTTACAAGTAGCACTCCAGCTTTCCAAACACCACTTGCTGAAAAGACTGTTTTTTCTCATACAGTTACTAGCTGTATGACCTAGGACAATTTACTTAATAAATGCTATAACTTGTATATTCTTGACTCCTTTGTCATAGATTAATTGACTGTAGGTGTGTGGGTTTATTTCTGGGCTCTTTATTCTGTTCCAGTGATCTCTACAGTATGTCTGTTTTTGTGCCAATACCATGCTGTTTTGGTTACTGTAGCTTTGTAGTATTGTCTGAAGTCTGGAAGGGTTATGCCTCCAGTTTTGTTCTTTTTCCTAAGGATTTTGTTTGTCAATTCTGGGGCTTTCATAGTTCCATATAAATTTTAGTGTCATCTGTTCCAGTGCTGTGAAAAATGTTAGGGCAGAAGACCTAAATAGACATTTCTCCAAAGAAGACATACAGATAGCCAACAGGCACATGAAAAGATGCTCAACATCTCTAATTATTAGAGAAATGCACATCAAAACCACAATGAGGTACCACCTCACACAGGTCAGAATGGCTATCATCAAAAAGTCTACAAATAATAAATGCTGGAGAGGGTGCAGAGAAAAGGGAACCCTTCTGCACTGTAGATGGGGATGTAAATTGGTGCAGCCACTATGTAAAACAGTGTGGAGGTTCCTTTAAAAACTAAAAACAGAGTTACCACATGATCCAGCAATCTCACTCCTGAGCTAGGGCTGTGCACCACAACGACTGAGCCTGCACTCTAGGGCCCACGAGCATATATCTGGAAAAGATGAAAATTCTAATTCCAAAAGATACATATGCCCCTGTGTTCATAGCAGCACTATTTACAGTAGCAAGACATGGAAGCAACCCAAGTGCCTATCAACAGACAATTGGCTTAAGAAGATGTGGTGTATGTGTGTGTGTGTATATATATATATAATGGAATATTACTCAACCATAAAAAAGAATGAAATATTGCCATTTGCAGCAACGTGGGTGGATCTAGAGAATATTCTATTAAGTGAACTAAGTCAGACAGAGAAAGACAAATACCGTATGATATCACTTATACGTGGAATCTAAAAAATAATACAAATAAGTCTATATACAAAACAAACAGACTTCCATAGGAAACAAACTTATGGTTACCAAAGGGGAAAGGGAGGAGGGGAGGGATAAATTAGGAGTATGAGATTAATACATACAAACTACCATACATAAAATAGATAAACAACAGTGATTTACTAGATAGCACAGGAAACTATATTCAATATTTTGTAATAACCTATAATGGAAAATAATCTGAAAATATATATATAACTGAATCACTTTACTGTACACCTGAAACTAACACAATATTGTAAATCAACTATACTTCAAAAAAAAAAAATGTGTTGGCTTCCCTGGTGGTGCAGTGGATAAGAAACTGCCTGCCAATGCAGGGGACACAGGTTTGATCCCTGGTCCGGGAAGGTCCCACATGCTGTGGAGCAACTAAGCCTGTGCACCACAACTACTGAGCCTGCACTGCAGGGCCCATGAGCCACAACTACTGAGCTCACATGCCACACTACTGAATCCCACATGCCTAGAGCCTGTGCTTCGCAACAAGAGAAGTCACTGCAATGAGAAGCCTGTGTACTGCACTGAAGAGTGGCCCCTGCTCACTGCCAACTAGAGAAAGCCTGCATGCAGCAATGAAGACCCAACACAACCAAAAATAAATAAAAATTAAAAAATATGTGTTTCCTTGCTACAAGTTTATGCCTTTCTTACTTTTGTCTTGGACTTAAGTTTTTCTTTGACAACATCTCTGTGTCAGCCTTTATGACGTATTTAAATAAATGTAAGACTGCTACTGAAGTCTTTTAAATTTGTTAAAGGATCTAGCAAAACTAAAAATAAAAATTTAAGGGATTAAATTTAAAGTTCTTTTGGGAAAAGCAAACTATAAGAGATAGCTGTTTTCATGTTTCAGAATCTAGGCTAGTCATGTTTCATAATAACCACCTTTATAAGTGCTTTGTGCTTACCATTTTAGAGGCAGTGGAGTATATCTCTGGAGGCTGACTGCCTTGTTTTGATCCCTGGCCCTACCAGTTACTAGCTGTATGATCTAGGACAATTTACTTAATAAATGCTATAACTTATGAAACACTGATGATAAACACCATGATAAACATCAAATGTAGCTATTTCATTGAGTCCTTAATGAAATTGTTATCATTCTCATTTTAGAGAAACCCAGAAAGGTAAGTAATTTTCCCAAGATCACACACCCAGCTGTTTCCACATCAACAAAACAAGAGCTATTAATAGCATATAAGTCAAAGTGTTGTTGAAATGATTTCATGAGACAAAGCATGTAAATTATTTGTTTAGCAAACTGATACATACAAAGCATTCAGTAAATGTTTTGCTATTGTAATTGTTTTTGTCACTATTACTAGGTGAATATAATTGTATATATTATTAAGATCAAGAAACTTCAGCTCAGTCAGCTCTACCCACCAGCAGTCCCTCCCATCAGGAAACTTACACAAGCTTCCTAGATAGCCTCATCCACCAGAGGGCACACAGCATAAGCAAGAACTACAATCCTGCAGCCTGTGGAACAAAAACCACATTCACGGAAAGATAGGCAAGATGAAAAGGCAGAGGGCTATGTACCAGATGAACAAGACAAAACCCCAGAAAAACAACTAAATGAAGTGGAGATAGGCAGGCTTCCAGAAAAACAATTCAGAATAATGATAGTGAAGATGATACAGGACCTCAGAAAAAGAATGGAGGCAAAGCTCAAGAAGATGCAAGAAATGTTTAACAAAGACCTAGAAGAATTAAAGAACAAACAAACAGAGATGAACAATACAATAACTGAAATGAAAACTACACTAGAAGGAATCAATAGCAGAATAACTGAGGCAGAAGAATGGATAAGTGACCTGGAAGACAGAATGGTGGAATACACTGCTGCAGAACAGAATAAAGAAAAAAGAATGAAAAGAAATGAAGACAGCCTAAGAGACCTCTGGGACAACATTAAACATAACAACATTCATATTATAGGGGTCCCAGAAGGAGAAGAAAGAGAGAAAGGCCAGAGTAAATATTTGAAGAGATTATAGTCGAAAACTTCCCTAACATGGGAAAGGAAATAGCCACCCAAGTCAAGGAAGCACAGCGAGTCCCATATAGGATAAACCCAAGGAGAAACATGCCGAGACACATAGGAATCAAATTATCAAAAATTAAAGACAAAGAAAAATTATTGAAAGCAGCAAGGGAAAAATGACAAGTAACATACAAGGGAACTCCCATAAAGTTAACAGCTGATTTCTCAGCAGAAACTCTACAAGCCAGAAGGGGGTAGCATGATATAGTTAAAGTGATGAAAGGGAAGAACCTATACCAAGATTACTCTACCCAACCAGGATCTCATTCAGATTCGATGGAGAAATCAAAAGTTTTACAGACAAGCAAAAGTTAAGAGAATTCAGCACCACCAAACCAGCTCTACAACAAATACTAAAGGAACTTCTCTAAGTGGGAAACACAAGAGAAGAAAAGGATCTACAAGAACAAACCCAAAACAATTAAGAAAATGGTCATAGGAACATGCATATCGATAATTACCTTAAACTTGAATGGATTAAGTGCTCCAACCAAAAGACACAGGCTTGCTGAATGGATACAAAAGCAAGACCCATCTATATGCTGTCTACAAAAGACCCACTTCAGACCTAGGGACACATACAGACTGAGAGTGAGGGGATGAAAAAACATATTCCATGCAAATGGAAATCAAAAGAAAGCTGTAGTAGCACTACTCATATCAGATAAAATATACTTTAAAATAAAGAATGTTACAAGAGACAAGGAAGGGCACTACATAATAGTCAAGGGATCAATCCAAGAAGAAGATATAACAATTATAAATATATGTGCACCCAACATAGGAGCACCTCAATACATAAGGCAACTGCTAACAGCTCTAAAAGAAAAAATCGACAGTAACAAAATAATAATGGGGGACTTAACACCTCACTTACACCAATGGACAGATCATCCAAAATGAAAATAAGGAAAGAGAAGCTTTAAATGACACAATAGACCAGATAGATTTCATTGATATTTAGAGGACATTCCATCCCCAAACAGCAGATTACACTTTCTTCTCAAGTGCACACGGAACATTCTCCAGTATAGATCACGTCTTGGGTCACAAATCAAGCCTCAGTAAACTTAAGAAAATTGAAATCATATCAAGCATCTTTTCTGACTACAACAATATGAGATTAGAAATGAATTACAGGGAAAAAACTGTAAAAAACACAAACACATGGAGGCTAAACAATACATTACTAAATAACCAAGCGATCACTGAAGAAGTCAAAGGGGAAATCAAAAAATATCTAGAGACAAATGACAAGGAAAACACAATGATCCAAAACCTATGGGATGCAGCAAAAGCAGTTCTAAGAGGGAAGTTTATAGCTATACAAGCCTACCTCAAGAAATAAGAAAGATCTCAAATAAACAATCTAACATTACACCTAAAGGAACTAGAGAAAGAAGAACAAACAAAACCCAAAATTAGCAGAAGAAAAGAAATCATAAAGATCAGAGCAGAAATAAATGAAATAGAATCAAAGAAAAAAATAGCAAAGATCAATAAAACGAAAAGCTGGTTCTTTGAGAAGATAAACAAAATTGATAAACCATTAGCCAGACTCATCAAGAAAAAGAGGAAGAGGACCCAAATCAATAAAATTAGAAATGAAAAAGAAGTTACAACAGACACCGCAGAAATACAAAGCATCCTAAGAGACTACTACAAGCAACTCTATGCCAATAAAATGGACAACCTGGAAGAAATGGACACATTCTTAGAAAGGTATAACCCTCCACGACTGAATGAGGAAGAAACAGAAAATATGAACAGACCAGTCACAAGTAAAGAAATTGAAACTGTGATTAAAAGTCTTCCAACAAACAAAAGACCAGGACCAGATGGCTTCACAGGTGAATTGTATCAAACATTTAGAGAAGAGCTAACACCCATCCTTCTCAAACTCTTCCAAAAAACTGCAGAGGAAGGAACACTCCCAAAGTCATTCTATGAGGCCACCATCACCCTGATACCAAAAGCAGACAAAGATACTACAAAAAAAGAAAATTACAGACCACTATCACTGATGAATATAGATGCAGAAATCTTCAACAAAATACTAGCAAACAGAATCCAACAACACATTAAAAGGATCATACACCATGATCAAGTGGGATTTATCCCAGGGATGCAAGGATTCTTCAGTTTACGCAAATCAGTCAATGTGATACACCATATTAATGAAGAATAAAAACCATATGATAATCTCAATAGATGCAGAAAAAGCTTTTGACAATATTCAACACAAATTTGTGATAAAAACTCTCGAGAAAGTGGGCATAGAGGGAACCTACCTCAACATAATAAAGGCCATATATGACAAACCCACAGCAATCATCATTCAGTGTTGATAAACTGAAAGCATTTCCTCTAAGATCAGGAACAAGACAAGGATGTCCACTCTTGCCAGTATTATTAAACAGAGAAGAAAAAGAAGAAAAAGAAAAAGAAATAAAAGGAATACAAATTGGAATAGAAGAAGTAAAACTGTCACTGTTTTCAGATGACATGATACTATATAGAAAGAATCCTAAAAGTGCTACCAGAAAGCTACTAGAGCTAATCAATGAATTTGGTAAAGTTGCAGTATACAAAAGTAATGCACAGAAATCTTTTGCATTCCTGTACACTAATGATGAAAAATCTGAAAGAGAAATTAAGGAAACACTCCCATTTACCACTGCAACAAAAAGAATAAAATACCTAGGAATAAACCTACCTAGGGAGACAAAAGACCTGTATGCAGAAAACTATAAGACACTGATGAAAGAAATTAAAGATGATACCAACAGAGATATACCATATTCTTGGATTGGAAGAATCAATATTGTGAAAGTGACTATAATACCTAAAGCAATCTACAGATTCAGTGCAATCCCTATCAAGCTACCAATGGCATTTTTTACAGAACTAGAACAAAAAAATCTTAAAATTTGTACAGAGACACAAAAGACCCCAAATAGCCAAAGCAGTCTTGAGGGAAAAAAGCGGAGCTGGAGGAATCAGACTCCCTGACTTCAGACTATACTACAAAGCTACAGTAATCAAGACAATATGGTACTGGCACAAAAACAGAAACATAGATCAATGGAACAAGATAGAAAGCCCAGAGATAAACCCACGAACCTATGGTCAACTAATCTATGACAAAGGAGGCAAGGATATACAATGGAGAAAAGATAGTCTCTTCAATAAGTGGTGCTTGGAAAACTGGACAGCTACATGTAAAAGAATGAAATTAGAACACTCCCTAACACCATACACAAAAATAAACTCAAAATGTGTTAGAGACCTAAATGTAAGACCAGACACTATAAAACTCTTAGAGGAAAACACAGGAAAAACATTTTTTTTTTTTTTTTTTTTTTTTTTGCGCTATGCGGGCCTCTCACTGTTTGCGGAGCACAGGCTCCGGACGCGCAGGCTCAGCAGCCATGGCTCACGGGCCAGCCACTCCGCGGCATGTGGGATCTTCCCGGACCGGGGCACGAACCCGTGTCCCCTGCATCGGCAGGCGGACTCTCAACCACTGCGCCACCAGGGAAGCCCACATTTTTTGATATAAATCACAGCAAGATCTTTTTTGATGCACCTACTAGAGTAATGGAAGTAAAAAGAAAAATAAACAAATGGGACCTAATGAAACTTCAAAACTTTTGCACAGCAAAGGAACTAGAAACAAGACAAAAAGACAACCCTCAGAATGGGAGAAAATATTTGCAAACGAATCAACGGACAAAGGGTTAATCTCCAAAATATATAAACAACTCATGCAGCTCAATATTAAAAAAACAACCCAATCCAAAAATGGTCAGAAGACCTAAATAGATGTTTCTCCAAAGAAGACATACAGATGGCCAAGTAGTATATGAAAAGCTGCTCAACATCACTAATTATTAGAGAAATGCAAATCTAAAACTACCATGAGGTATCACCTCACACCACTTAGAATGGGTATCAGAAAATCTGCAAACAACAAATGCTAGGGAGGGTGTGGACAAAAGGGAACCCTCTTGCACTGTTGGTGGGAATGTAAATTGGTACAGCCACTATGGAGAATAGTGTGGATGTTCCTTAAAAAACTAAAAATAGAATTACCATATGATCCAGCAATCCCACTACTGGGCACATACCCAGAGAAAACCATAATTCAAAAAGACACATGTACCCCAACGTTCATTGTAGCACTATTTACAACAGCCAGGTCATGGAAGCAACCTAAATGCCCATCGACAGATGAATGGATAAAGAAGATGTGATACATATATACAATTGAATATTACTCAGCCATAAAAATGAATGAAATTTGGTCATTTGTTGAGACGTGGATGGATCTAGAGAGTGTCCTACCGAGTGAAGTAAGTCAGAAAGAGAAAATCAAATATCGTATATTAACGCATGTATGTGGAACCTGGAAAAATGGTACAGATGAACTGGTTTGTAGGGCAGAAATTGAGACAGATGTAGAGAACAAACGTATGGACACCAAGCGGGGAAAGCCACGGGAGGGTGGAGATGATGGTATGTTGAATTGGGCGATTGGGATTGATATGTATACACTGATGTGTATAAAATTGATGACTAATAACCTGCTGAATAAAAAAATAAAGTTCAAAAATTAAAAAAAAAAGTAACTTCAGCTGGCCTTAAAAAACCCAACCAAACCAAACATATATCGGGAAGAATGAATAACATATTGGTACTTTATTTTAAGAATAGAATTTAGATTAGCCAGAGAAGAAGTTCATAAGCTTTTTTTAAAAAATACATTTATTTTATTTATTTATTTTTTGCTGTGTTGGGTCTTCATTGCTGTATGTGGGCTTTTTCTAGTTGCAACGAGTGGGGGCTACTCTTCGTTGTGGTGTGCAGGCTTCTCACTTCAGTGGCTTCTCTTGTTGAGGAGCAGAGGCTTTAGAGCGCGGGCTTCAGTAGTTGGCAGCATGCGGGCTCAGTAGTTGTGGCTCGTGGGCTCTAGAGTGCAGGCTCAGTAGTTGTGGTGCACGGGCTTAGTTCCCACCAGGTAAGCTCCCATAAGCTTCTTATTTTGCATGAAGAGCTAAAATGTTCCTCACTTGAATCCTTGCAACTAACACAGGAGAATGTCAAGGAGAAAAAGTTACTGTTAAGTTCTTATGGGAGACAGCTAGGGGCAGTTGATGTATACTGTTGAAGGGTTGAGTTTGGGAAAGGGGCATCTTTACCTATGAGTCATTGCTGTTCTAGGTTTACCCCATTTTAAGGATCTATATTTAAAGCCTTAAGATATAGGGAGTCTTATACTATGCCTCAGTATTTGAAGTGCTAGCAAGTTATAGATTAGTGAATTATTTGAAAGATTGGGGAAAATGGTAGTGGCCTCTAAATTGTGATTTACCATAGCAGGGCCTGGTTACATGGATTAATAGAACACAAGCCATATAAGTTTGGCTAGTCAGTGAGGTAATGTAGAAAGATCTGGGTCACTGCTGGGAATTAAAAACCCAAGTAGGAGTGGTGCTGGGAGCCGACTTCAGAATCTAAAGAGTCCTCTGAGGCTGCAGAAGAATAAAGCAAGGGAGTAAGAAAGAGATTGAAAGGGGTAGCAAAGACAAATCGTGCTTAGTTCATTCCAGCCCCAATTTTAACAATGTCCATAAAAGAACAGTGATTCCACTTACTCAATCCCTGTTGATTAATTGATATAAGTACTTCAAGTGTCAGGCATTGTGAAACTTATGGGAATATTAGACCAGGTGGGAGAGGACTAGGGTCATTGCAGGCCAACGAATGAGCTGTTTTGAGGCTTGCAATGCCATTTAAATTGCTCTCTATAATAGCTGCCTAGTCATTTAACCTCTGGGCCTTGGTTACTTCATCTGTAAAATGAAGACCTTGAACTATAAGATCTCTGGGGAACTTTGCAGCATTAAAGTGTTATGATTCTCTTTGGCTTATTTTGGGGGGAAAATGTATGATCCTCTATGGTTAATAAAGAATTAAAAAAAGAAGCTCACATCTCACAAGGGTGCATATGAATGGATAAGTGCATACTCAAACACATACATGCATATTTAGTATTATGAGGATTATCATGAAAAAATACTAATAAAACTGGAGTGACATAAGATTGAAGAGATATATAACTTACAAAATATTTCTGTCTTTGCAGTATGAAATAACATAATAACATATATGCTTTTACAAGAATAATCTTCTGGCCAAAGGTGAGGGGATGTAGCAATTCATGTAAGTAAAGTTCAAACTTTATTTACTCAAAAAGTAATAGCATCCTTTGCTCTGTATCTTAAGGCTATAAGAAAGCATCCCCTAGGTTCTTGCCCATAGTTTGAAAATGCCTTTATCCCAAGAATTTTTCATTTTGATAAGTAATTATCTCAGAAAGATTAAAGCCAAGATTCCCTAAACTGACCCTTAGGAAGTACTTTAATTTTTCAAATTACTCAGTCACTGCCAATGTCATTTTGACAACTTCTTTTTCAAGAAGATTTATGAATTGAAAGCATTATGTATAGCTAGCAGACCTGTTCCTCATGAAGTGTGGGATCCAAGGCAGTGTGACTCCATTCTTTCTTATTAGTAGAAGTGACAAGACTTACTGGAAACTGAAGCAATGGGGTCAAGCAGTGAATAAAGAAAAAGGAAAAAAGCAAGACTGGGAAATTCTCAACCCAAACTAACTAAAACATTCATGATATCCTATAAAGAGATGGCTGCAGTTGAGGTGTCTGAGTAACAGAATGCTATTTAAGAGAAACTGCTGGTGATCATAAAAAGTTACTAGCAATGACAGGAAAGCCAAGGAAGAGAAGACAAGATTAAGAAATAAAATCTCCCTCTTGTGCAAATGGAAGGTCTCAGTGCCTTTCTATATGATTCATATAAGCTGCTGGTGGTTATCAGTGGGATACACAAGAGAGGTAGATCAATTTCCAAGGAACAATTTGAAATTTTTGGTTATTTCTGCAGACCCAGTAATAAAGACACTGAAGACTAATCAAAAGCTTAAGACAGGGCTTCCCTGGTGGCGCAGTGGTTGAGAGTCCGCTTGCCGATGCAGGGGACACGGGTTCACGCCCCGGTCCGGGAAGATCCCACATGCCACGGAGCGGCTGGGCCCGTGAGCCATGGCCGCTGAGCCTGTGCTCCGCAACGGGAGAGGCCACAACAGTGAGAGGCCTGCGTACCGCAAAAAAAAAAAAAAAAAAAAAAAGCTTAAGACATTTTCTATGCTTATAAAACTAATTTTCATTTATTCATTATTTTTATGTTAATAAGCACACAATTTGAGTATCCTTTATATTCCAATCAGTGGATGAAATACAAGAAAGGAAAAAAAAATGGTCCGTGTCCTTAAGGAGTTTAAAATCTATTTGGAAATAAAATATAATTTTGTTTTGATTAATTCTCCATATTGGTGTAATAAACTAACTTGTAAGAAACCTGAAAAATCAAGTAAAAAATTTTCCTCTGAAATGCTTAAGCAGGGAGGTTAATAATAGTGTTTGCTTTATGTAAAAACTGACTAAAAGATAATGCAGTCTGTTTTATTAGCCTATTAGAGCTAAATTTATTCATCTTCTATATGCTGTAATTTTATTCAGAACCTATTTTTATCCTGCTAGATATTCAGTCTTAAAATTCACATGGCCCAAGGGAAGAACCTCCTGGAATGTATCATCTGTTCCACTCAGTAGTTAGACTGCCTAAGTTCCAACAGCTGGAACTTATGCGCCTCTTTACATGATCTCCCTTTATCACCATGGAGCCCTTTAGACTTGTTCTTATTCCCCCACTGTCCTTGGGGGAAAACTCCTAGCATCTGGAAGCTGGGACTATATACAAGTTAGATATGGATGCCTTTGTCTATTTGTTGTTTAGGGCTGGTATTCCAGTTTTTTAGTTCAGTGTGAATATGTAAAGCATGATGGTGGAGGGGTAAATATTTTTCAGGCAAATGAGAGTGCTGGTAAAAGTGAATAAAGGTGGTATGAGACTAGAAACTAGATTCTTTGATAAAGATCCTAAAGTTGTTTCTACTGGAGAGTAGAAAATTTTAGGGAAACGTAAATAGCTGTCTTCAAATACCTGAAAGGTTGACACGTGGGGACAAAAAGATTATGGTGGCTCATGGAGCTGCAATAGCTTCTAAAGAGTGGAAAGTAGTGGGAGCAGCTTTTTTTTATTTTTTATTTTTTTTATTTTTTGCGGTACGCAGGCCTCTCATTGTTGTGGCTTCTCCCGCTGTGGAGCACAGGCTCCGGACGCGCAGGCCCAGCGGCCATGGCTCACGGGCCCAGCCGCTCTGCGGCATGTGGGATCTTCTGGGACCGGGGCATGAACCTGCGTGCCTTGCATCAGCAGGCGGACTCTCAACCACTGCGCCACCAGAGAAGCCTGGAGCAGCTTTTGACTCAACCTCAAAAGACGATAGCTATTCCCTATCCCTGTTGAAGCAGAATCTAAATGACTACCTGTGGTTTTGTAGAGGTGAAGTAAACGGGATTAGACAAGGAGGTGGGACTTGTTTGGGACTTGAGATAGGGATAGTGAATGGGTTCAATTCCCATGCCAAGTGTGATCAACTGGTAAGGGCTGCCTGGAGCACTGTGGCCCTCTGACACTATCCCAGATCATGAGGAAGAAATGCTATGATTGGTTAAGATAGATGTGCATGCCATGCATTTTCTTTCTCTGGGATGCTCCTTTAAAATTCTCTCCACTCCTTAGATTCTGTGATGCTAGATCATACCGGTTGGTCTACAACTCGCCCAGCATACCTACCCAGCTCCCTAGATTCAAAAGGCAACTTTGGATCCACATTACTTTCTACCACTTCTTATATTTTGTTACCCTTGAATGGGTAAGTGTGTAATTGGGTTGACCTGATTTGACTGAAAGATAATAGAAATTTTACTTCCTGCTGTAATAAAATTACGAAGAGGCATAGTGATATACTAGAACATAATTTGGCTCCCACCCTCACTGTTCCACTGAGACTGCATCTACTAGTGATGCCATGAACGGTGTCTGTGTTACCAAAGCAAATGGACACTCGACAACTTCTTGAAACATTTCTGTCTCTTGACTCTTACCATGCAATTTCCTCCTGCTTTTCTCCCACCTCACTCACTGCTTCTTCTCAGTATCTTTACCTGGATCTAAGGGCCATAATGAGATCCTCTTCAAGAGATGATTAAAATTTATCTATTCTCTCTCATCTGCCCATTCCTGTAGACTTAAATTCTTTACTTATATTGATAATTCCAAAATTTCTAAACATATCCAAGAACTTTAATTTTGACTCTCCTGTATAACTACTTGCTTGAAATTACCTCTTAGATGGCTCACAGGCATCTCAAACTTACCATTCAATACAGACTCTTGATCCACTTCTCTAATCAGTTTTCCTTGCCTCTTAACCATTCCATAACATAATTAGCCACCCATTTGCTCATCCAGGAAGTCTGAGGATTATTCTTGATTCTTTCCCTTGAACCAGATCACACCCCTTCATCCAATCTATCATTGTAAACATTGCCAAACTACATTTTGGGTCTGTCACTTCTTTTCATTACTGCCACTACCACCCTATACAAGTGTTTCCCACCTGGACCATTGCAGTAGGCTACCAAATACTTGTCCTGCGGAAATCAAGTATTCATACAGTAGTAAGAGTAATTTCCATTCATTCAACATCAGTTCAACTTTTGATTGACTACATGGAGGGCTTATCATGGTCTAGGCTCTGCAAAGGTCTGAGGGATCATCAGGGAACAAAACAAAAATTCCTGCCTTTGAGGAGCTTATGTTCTAGTGGGAGAAGATACACAATAAACAATCAACATAAAAATAAGTAAATTATACAATAACTGGATGAGGTAAATACTGTGAAAAATGGAAAATAAAGCAAATTAAGGGGGCAAGGGGTGCTGAGAAAATGGTGGTCCAGATTATAATATATAAAAGGAGGTCAGAGTAGGTCTCATTGAGAAGATGATCTTTTCATGAGAGAGTTAGCCAAGTGAATATCAGGGAGAAAAATGTTCCAGAAAAAAGAAACATCTAGAGTAAATGCTCTCCGAATGAGAATGTATCTGATATGTTTGAGAGACACCAAGAAAGCCTGTGTGGCTATAACAGAGAGAGTGAGTGAGGAGGAGTGTAGGGGGAGAGGAAGTCAGAGTAAATATGTGAGAAGATGTAGAGCCTTGTGGGATATTGTAAGAACTTTGGATTTTACTCTGAATGAAAGGAGGAATCACTGGACAGTTTTGAGCAAAGGAGTGACACAATCCATTTTAAAAGGATCATTTGACTGTTGTTTAATAAATACTAGAGGTAAGAGTACAGTGGACAGATCAGTTAGGAGGCTATTGAAGTAATCTAGATGAGAGATGATGGCAATTTAGACCAGGGTGGGAATGGGACAGGTAGTGCAAAGTGGTTAGATTTTGGAGATATAAATATATATATATATATATATATATACATATGTATATCTTAACATATTTATTGTAGTATAATTGCTTTACAATGGTGTGTTAGTTTCTGCTTTATAACAAAGTGAATCGGCTATACATATACATTTATCCCCATTATCTCCTCCTTCTTGTGTTTCCCTCCCACACTGCCTATCCACTCCTTTAGGTGGTCACAAAGCACTGAGCTGATCTCCCTGTGCTATGCTCCTGCTTCCCACTAGCTAGCTATTTTACATTTGGTAGTGTATATATGTCCATGCCACTGTCTTACTTCATCCCAGCTTACCCTTCTCCCTCCTTGTGTCCTCAAGTCCATTCTCTATGTCTGAATCTTTATTCCTGTCCTGCCCCTAGGTTCATGAGAACCTTTTTTTTTTAGATTCCATATATATGTTTTAGCATATGGTATTTGTTTTTCTCTTTCTGACTTACTTCACTCTGTATGACAGACTCTAGGTCCATCCACCTCACTACAATTAACTCAATTTCATTTCTTTTTATGGCTGAGTAATATTCCATTGTATATATGTGCCACATCTTCTTTATCCATCTGTCGATGGACACTTAGGACGCTTCCATGTCCTGGCTATTGTAAGTAGAGCCACAGTGAACATTGTGGTACATGACTCTTTGAACTATGGTTTTCTCAGGGTACATGCCCAGTAGTGGGATTGCTGGATCGTGTAGTAGTTCTATTTTTAGTGTTTTTAGGAACCTCCATACTGTTCTCCATAGTGGCTGTATCAATTTACATTCCCACCAACAGTGCCAGAGGATTCCCTTTTATCCACACCCTCTCCAGCATTTATTGTTTCTAGATTTTTTGACGATGGCCATTCTGACTTGCTTGAGATGATGCCTCACTGTAGTTTTAATTTGCATTCCTCTAATGATTAGTGATGTTGAGCATTCTTTCATGTGTTTGTTGGCAATCTGTATGTCTTTTTTGGAGAAATGTCTGTATAGGTCTTCTGCCCATTTTTGGATTGGGTTGTTTGTTTGTTTGATATTGAGCTGCATGAGCTGCTTGTAAATTTTGGAAATTGATCTTTTGTCACTTGCTGCATTTGCAAATATTTTCTCCCATTCTGAGGGTTGTCTTTTCATCTTGTTTATGGTTTCCTTTGCTCTGCAAAAGCTTTGAAGTTTCATTAGGTCCTATTTGTTTATTTTTCTTTTTATTTCCATTCCTCTAGGAGGTGGGTCACAAAGGATCTTGCTGTGATTTATGTCATTGAGTGTCTGCTTATGTTTTCCTCTAAGAGTTTTATAGTGTCTGGCCTTACACTTAGGTCTTTAATCCATTTTGAGTTTATTGTTGTGTATGTTGTTAGGGAGCATTCTAATTTCATTCTTTTACATGTAGCTGTCCAGCACCACTTATTGAAAAGGCTGTGTTTTCTCCATTGTATATTCTTGCCTCCTTTATCAAAACTAAGGAGACCACATGTGTGTGGGTTTATCTCTGGGTTTTCTATCCTGTTCCATTGATGTATATTTCTGTTTTTATGCCATTACCACACTGTCTTGATTACTGTAGCTTTGTAGTACAGTCTGAAGTCAGGGAGTCTGTTTCCTCCAGCTCCGTTTTACTTTCTCAAGATTGCTTTGGCTATTTGGAATCTTTTGTGTTTCCATACAAATTGTGCAATTTTTTGTTCTACTTCTGTGACAAATGCCATTGGTAGTTTGATAGGGATTGCATTGAATCTGTAGATTGCTTTGGGTAGTATAGTCATTTTCACAATGTTGATTCTTCCAATACAAGAACATGGTATATCTCTCCATTGGCTTGTATCATCTTTAATTTCTTTCATCAGTGTCTTATCGTTTTCTGCATACAGGTCTTTTGTCTCCTTAGGTAGGTTTATTCTTAGGTATTTCATTCTTTTTGTTGCAATGGTAAATGAGAGTGTTTCCTTCATTACTCTTTCAGACTTTTCATCATTGGTGTATAGGAATGCAAGAGATTTCTATGCATTAATTTTGTATCGCGCTACTTTACCAGGTTCATTGATTAGCTCTAGTAGTTTTCTGGTAGAGTCTTTAGGGTTCTCTATGTATAGTATGATGTCATCTGCAAACAGTGACAGCTTTACTTCGTCTTTTATGTTTTGGATTGCTTTTATTTATTTTTATTCTCTGATTGCTGTGGCTAAAACTTCCAAACCTATGTTGAATAATAGTTATGAGAGTGGGCAACCTTGTCTTCTTCTTGATATGAGTGGAAATGGTTTCAGTTTTTCACCACTGAGAATGATGTTGGCTGTGTGTTTGTCATATATGGCCTTTATTATGTTGAAGTAAGTTCCCTCTAACCTACTTTCTGGAGGGTTTTTATCATCAATGCGTGTTGAATTTTGTCAAAAGCTTTTTCTGCATCTATTGACATGATCATATCCTTTTTCTCCTTTAATTTTTTAATATGATGTATCACATTGATTTGCATGTATTGAAGAATCCTTGCATTCCCGAGATAAACCCCACTTGATCGTGGTGTATGATCCTTTTAATGTACTGATGAATTCTGTTTGCTAGTATTTTGTTGAGGATTTTTCAATCTATGTTCATCACTGATATTGGCCTGCAGTTTTCTTTCTTTGTGACATCTTTGTCTGATTTTGGTATCAGGGTCATGGTGGTCTCGTAGAATGAGTTTGGACGTGTTCCTCCCTCTGCTCTATTTTGGAAGAGTTTGAGAAGGATAGGTTTTAGCTCTTCTCTAAATGTTTGAAGCTGTCTGGTCCTGGGCTTCTGTTTGTTGGAAGATTCTTAATCACAGTCACAATTTCAGTTCTTGTGATTGGACTGTTTATGTTTTCTATTTCTTCCTGGTTCAGTCTCGGAAGGTTGTGATTTTCTAAGAATTTGTCCATTTCTTCCTGTATATTTTATTAGCATATATTTTCTTGTAGTTATCTCTCATAATCCTTTGTATTTCTGCAGTGTCAATTGTTACTTCCCCTTTTTCATTACTAACTCTATTGATTTGAGTCTTCTCCCTTTTTTTCTTGATGAGTCTGCCTAATGGTTTATCGATTTTCTTTATCTTCTCGAAGAACCAGCTTTTAGTTTTATGATTTGCTATTGTTTCCTTCATTTATTTTTCATTTGTTTCTGATCTGATCTTTATGATTTCTTTCCTTCTGCTAACTTTGGGCTTTTTTTGTTATTCTTTCTCTACTTGCTTTAGGTGTAAGTTTAGGTTGTTTATTCGAGATGTTTCTTGTTTCTTGAGGTAGGATTGTATTGCTATAAAGTTCCCTCTTAGAGCTGCTTTTGCTGCATCCCATGGGTTTTGGGTGGTCATGTTTTCATTGTAATTTGTTTTTAGATATTTTTTGATTTCCTCTTTGCTTTCTTCAGTGATATCTTGGTTATTTAGTAGTGTATTGTTTAGCCTCCATGTGTTTGTATTTTTTACATATTTTTTCCTGTAATTGATATCTAGTCTCACAGTGTTGTGGTCAGAAAAGATACTTGATAGGAATTCAGTTCTCTATATTTATCAAGGCTTGATTTGTGACCCAAGATATGATCTATCCTGGAGAAAGTTCCATGAGCAATTGAGAAGAAAGTGTATTCTGTTGTTTTTGGATGGAATGTCTTATAAATATCTATTAAGTCCATCTTGTTTAATGTATCATTCAAAGCTTGTGTTTCCTTATTTCTTTTCATTTTGCATGATCTGTCCATTGGTGAAAGTGGGGTGTTATAGTCCTCTACTATGACTGTGTTACTGTTAATTTCCCCTTTTATGGCTGTTAGCATTTGCCTTATGTATTGTGGTGCTCCTATGTTGGGTGCATAAATATTTACAATTGTTATATGTTCTTCTTGGATTGATCCCTTGATCATTATGTAGTGTCCTTCTTTTTCTCTTGTTATAGTCTTTATTTTAAAGTCTATTATGTCTGATATGAGAATTGCTTCTCCAGCTTTCTTTGGATTTCCATTTGCATGGATATATTTTTCCATCCCTTCACTTTCAGTCTGTATGTGTCCCTAGGTCTGAAGTGGGTCTCTTGTAGACAGAATGTATATGGGTCTTGTTTTTGTCTCCATTCAGCCATTCTTTGTCTTTTGGTTGGAGCATTTAATCCATTTACATTTAAGATAATTATTTATATATATTTTCCTATTACCATTTTCTTAATTGTTTTGGATTTGTGATTGTAAGTCTTTTCCTTCTCTTGTGTTTCCTGCCTAGAGAAGTTCTTTTAGCATTTGTTGTAAAGCTGGTTTGGTGCTGCTGAATTCTGTTAGCTTTTGCTTGTCTCTAAAGGTTTTAACTTCTCTGTCGAATCTGAATGAAATCCTTGCTGGGTAGCATTATCTTGCTTGTATGTTTTTCCCTTTCATCACTTAAAATATGTCCTGCCACTCCCTTCTGCCTTGCAGAGTTTCTGCTGAAAGATCAGCTGATAACCTTATGGGGATTCCCTTGTATGTTATTTGTTGTTTTTCCTGTGCTGCTTTTAATATTTTTTCTTTGTATTTAATTTTTGATAGTTTGACTAATATGTGTCTTGGCGTGTTTCTCATTGAATTTATCCTGTATGGGACTGTCTGTGCTTCCTGGACTTGATTAACTGTTTCCTTTCCCATATTAGGGAAGTTTTCAACTATAATCTCTTCAAATATTTTCTCAATCCCTTTCTTTTTCTCTTCTTCTGGGACCCGTATAATTTGAATGTTGTTGCATTTAATGTTGTCCCAGAGGTCTCTGAGAATGCCCTCAATTCTTATCATTCTTTTTTCTTTATTCTGCTCTGTGGTAGTTATTTCCACTTTTTTATCTTCCAGGTCACTTCTCCATTCCTCTTCCTCAGTTATTCTGCTATTGATTCCTTCTAGAGAATTTTAAATTTCATTTATTGTATTGTTCATCATTGTTTGTTTGCTCTTTAGTTCTTCTAGGTCCTTGTTAAATGTTTCTCGCATTTTGTTTATTCTATTTCCAAGATTTTGGATCATCTTTACTATCATTTTTCTGAATTCTTTTTCAGGTAGACTGCCTATTTCCTCTTCATTTGTTTGGTCTGGTGGGTTTTTACCTTGCTCCTTCATTTGCTCTGTGTTTCTCTGTCTTCTCATTTTGCTTAACCTACTGTGTTTGGGGTCTCCTTTTCACAGGCTGCAGGTTTATAGTTCCCATTGTTTTTGGTGTCTTCCCCCAGTGGGTAAAGTTGGTCCAGTGGGTTGTGTAGGTTTCCTGGTTGAGGGGACTAGTGCATGTGTTCTGGTGGATGAGGCTGGATCTTGTCTTTCTGGTGGGCAGGACCACATCCAGTGGTGTGTTTTGGGGTGTCTGTGACCCTATTATCATTTTTAGCAACCTCTCTGCTAAAGGGTGGGGTTGTGTTCCTGTCTTTCCAGTTGTTTGACATAGGATGTCCAGCACTGTAGCTTGCTGGTCGTTGAGTGGATCTGGGTCTTAGCATTGAGATGGAGATCTCTGGGAGAGCTTTTGCTGTTTGATAGTACATGGAGCCAGGAGGTCTCTGGTCGACCAATGTCCTGAACTGGGCTCTCCCACCCTCGAGGCACAGGCCTGACACCTGGCCAGAGCACCAAGACTCTGTCAGCCACACAGCTCAGAAGAAAAGTGAGAAAAAAAGAAAGGAAGAATAAAAAAAACAAAATAAAGTTATTAAAATAAAAGATAAAAAATAATTATTAAAAATTAAAAAGTAATAAAGTAGAAGAAAAGAGCAACCAAACCAAAAAAGAAATCCACCAATGTAACAAGCACTAAAAACTATACTAAGCAAACAAAAAAAAACAAACAAAAAAAACTGGACAGACAAAACCCTAGGACAAATATTAAAAGCAAAGCTATACAGATAAAATCACACAAAAAAGCATACACATAAACACTCATAAAAAGAGAAAAAGGAAAAAAAAATATATCGTTGCTCCCACAGTTCACTGCCTCAATTTTGGGATGATTTGTTGTCTATTCAGGTATTCCACAGATGCAGGGTACATCAAGTTGATTGTAGAGATTTAATTCGCTGCTCCTGAATCTGCTGGGAGAAATTTCCCTTTCTCTTCTTTGTTCACACAGCTCTGGGGGTTCAGCTTTTGATTTGGCCCCACCTCTGCGTGTAGGGCACCTGAGGGCATCTGTTCTTTGCTCAGAAAGGATGGGGTTAAAGTAGCAGCTGATTCAGGGGCTCTGACTCACTGAGGCCTGGGGGATGGTGGGATACGGAATGCAGGGTGAGCCTGCGGTGGCAGAGGCCAGTGTGACGTTGCAACAGCCTGTGGCGTGCCGTGTGTTGTCCCGGAGTGTTGTCCCTGGATCATGGGACCCTGGCAGTGGCGGGCTGCACAGGCTCCCAGAAGGGGAGGTGTGGATAGTGACCTGTGCTTGCACACAGGCTTCTTGGTGGCTGTAGCAGCAGCCTTAGGGTTTCATGCCTGTCTCTGGTGCTGCGCAGATAGCTGAGGCTCGCATCCCTCTCTGGAGCTTGTTTAGGCAGTGCTCTGAATCCCCTCTCCTCGTGCACTCCGAAACAATGGTCTCTTGCCTCTTAGGCAGGTCCAGGCTTTTTCCTGGACTCCCTTCCAGCTAACTGTAGCACACTTGCCCCCTTCAGGCTCTATTCATGCAGCCAACCCCAGTCCTCTCCCTGGGATCTGGCCTCCAAAGTCCGAGCCTCAGCTCCCAGCTCCCAGCTGTCCCGGTGGGTGAGCAGACAAGTCTCTCGGTTTGGTGAGTGCTGGTTGGCACCGATCCCCTGTGTGGGAATCTCTCTGCTTTGCCCTCTGCCACCCTCTTGCTATGCTCTCTGTGGCTCCCAAGCTCCCCCACCACCATCCCCTGTCTCTGCCAGTGAAGGGGCTTCCTAGTGTGTGGAAACTTTTCCTCCTTCATATGTCCCTCCCAGAGGTGCAGCTCGTTTCCTTATTCTTTTGTCTCTGTTATTTCTTTTGCTCTGCCCAGGTACGTGGGGAGTTTCTTGCCTTTTGGGAAGTCTGAGGTCTTCTGCCAGCGTTCAGTAGGTGTTCTGTAGGAGTTGTTCCACATGTAGATGTGTTTCTGATGTATTTGTGGGGAGGAAGGTGATCTCCACATCTTACTCTTCTGCCATCTTGAAGGTCTCTCTCTTGGATATACTTTTTGAAGGTAGAATTTGGTGTGGTATACAAGAAAGAGGTGTTAAGGATGACTACAGGTTTTAGGACTGAACAACTGGAAAAGATGGAGTTATCAAATGAGATGGAAAAGATTGAAGAGGGATAGGTTTTAATGAGATGGAAAAGATTGAGGAGGGATAAGACTAAATCAGGAGTTTTAGTCTTGGTCTAGAAAAGTTTGATATATCTATTAGACATTGTAGTGGAAATGTTGAATAGGTAACTTCAAGTCTGAAGTTCTGGAAGAGCATTGAGCTGGAAGTTGTCAGCATATATACAGCATTTAAAAACAGGTGTCTGGATGAGATCATCAGGGCAGTGAATGTAAAAAAAGGGAAGGATCAACAATTGAACCCTGGGGGTATTCCAACATTAAGAGACCAGAGAAAAGAGGCAAACCCTGAAAAAGAGACTAAGAAGGAACGACCAGTGAAGCTGGAGGACAAGCGAAACATGTGGAGTTTTAAAAACCAAGTGCAAAATGGCCAATCAACCATGAGCAAGACATCCACTAATAGGTTGAATAAGATGAGAGCTGGGTTTAGCAATAGAGATAAGGCGTTAAAGGAACCTTGACAAGAGCAGTTTTCTTTGAGAGCTGAGAGAAAAGATTGGTGTGCATTTAAGAGAGAAAAGAACATCTCTTAAGAAGTGTTCTTGTAAAAAAAAAAAGAAACAATCAGATCTAATTTCTGGACCTACTATATTTTAGGAAATGCATGCAAGAGAGGAACAGCATGGGCAAAATGCAGACTGTGGGAAATTAGAAAGAACAGACTGGTTTCTTCAATAAATACATTGCCATTGGGATGGGAGGGAAGATGAGGGGAAGAAGAGTAAGTGGAATCACATAGATTAAAACAGATTTGAGAATATGGTGATCACACATTTCTGTTTGCCCGTGATTATCCTGATTTGTGCTTATTTTCTGGCATAATTATTATTAGTGCTTTTCACTCACAGATATGTCCCAGTTTAGGAAATAAATTATAAAATCACCCTATTTAGCATACATAATAAGCAAATGCAAATATAGACTTCATTTTAATCAAACAACAGACTGTAAAAGAAATATTTATGAGATAATTTGGGAAATTGGAACACTGATGATTTATTTGATAATATTAGGGTATTGTGGTTTATATTGTGAGGTGAAATTATGTTGTAATTATGTTTTTTAAAAGAGGCCAGATTTTTAGATATTTACAGATGAAATGATATGACACCAAGGACTGACTTCAAAATAATCCAACTTTGGTGTGGTTGGGGAGTGGTTAACAGCATAGATGAAACCAGAATTATAAACTATGAAGTTTATAATTGTTGAAATTGAGTAATGAATATATGGGTATTCATTATGCTATTCCTCTCTCTTTTGATTTTGTTTGGCATTTTTTATAATGTAAAAAGATGTATAGGGAGAATGGGAAGTGGGAATTAGAAAAAGTGATTAGACACTTTTGATGGAGTCTTCTAAATCATAAACATAGTATATCTGTCCTTTTATTTAGGTTTTCTGTAATTTCTCTCAGAAATGTTTGTGGTTTTCAGCGTAAACATCTTGCATATATTCTGCCAGCTTCATCCTTAAGTATATTTTATACTGTTGTGAATGGTGTTGATTTTTAACTTCACTTCTAATACATAGAAATACAAATGACTATTATATATTGAGCATGTCTTCTGGAACTTTGCTAAACTCACTAGTTAACTATAGTAGGTGTTCTGGTAGTTCGCATACAATTTTCTACATAGACAATCAGTTTATTTTCTTTATTTCCAATCAGATGTCTTTTATTCATTTTTTTATGTTTCATTGCACTGCTTAGAACCTTCAGTAAAATGTTCAGTGGAAGTGGCAAGAGTAAACATTTTGCCTTTCTCTTGTTCTTAAGCAGAATGCTTTCAGTTTTTCACCATTAAAAATGATGTTCTCTGTAGTTTTAAGTGGATGTCCTTTATCAGATTAAGGAAGTTCCTTTCTATTTCTACTTTACTGAGCATTTTCTGCATCTTGTCTGCATCTATTGATATTATCATATATGTTGTTTTTATCTTTTTCAGTCCACTAATTTGATGAATTACATTGATTTTTGAATGTTAAACCAACCTTGTATTATTGAGTCAAACACAGACTGTCAAATGATATCTTTGTCCTTTTTTGCATTTTATATGTTTTGGATTTGATAAAGTTTTGTTAAGAATGTTTGCATCTAAGTTTTTTGGTGGGGGGTATTGACCTATAATTTTCTTTTCTTGCAATGTTCTTTGGTTGTGGTATCAGGATAATATTGGCCCTATAAAATGAGTTGGGAAGTATTATCTATTCTTCAAATTCTAGAAGATTTTGTGTAGTATTGGCACTATTTCTCATTTAAATGTTTGGTTGAATTTATGAAGTCATTTAGTCATAGAGAGGTTTTTTTTTTGTTTGTTTTTTAAGAAAATTTTAACTACAAATCCAATTTCTTTAAGAGATATTGGGCTATTAAGGTTATCTGTTTCTTGTTAAGTAAGCTTTGATAATTTGTGTCTTTCAAGGAATTTGTCCATTTCATCTAAATTGTCAAATTTATTGGAATGAAGTTGTTCAAAATATCACCCTATTTCCCTTTTTAATATCTGTAGAATCTATTTCAAATGTCACCTTTCTCATTCCTGATTTTGATAATTTGTGTCTCCTTACTTTGTTTCCTGATCAATCTGACTAGAGGTTTATCAATTTTATTGATCTTCTCAAAGAATCGGCTTTTGCTTTCATTGATTTTTGTATTATTTTTTTGATTTTCTATTTCATTGATTTCTCCTCTGATCTTTAGTATTTCCTTTTTTTCTGCTTCCTTTGCATTTAGTTTTCTCTTTTTTATGAGGTTCTTAATGTGAAAGATGAGATCATTAATTTGAGACTTTTCCTCTTTCCCCATAAAAGTATTTAGGGCTATAAATTTTCCTTTAACAACTCCTTTAGCTGCATTCTACAATTTTGGTATATTTTCATTTTCATTCAGGGTGAAATATTTTCTAATTTCTCGTTTGCTTATTTCTTTGATCCATGAGTGATTTAGAAATGTGGTATTTTGTTTCTAAATATTAGAGAATTTTCCAATAACATTTAATTGTTTTCCTGAAATCTACTTTATCTGATATGAATATATCCACTCCAGTTTTCTTTTGATATGTATTTCTCCATTCTTTTACTGTTACCTATTTATGTCTTATTTTTAAAGTGTGTTTCTTGTAGGCATCATACAGTCAGATGTTGCTTTTTCATCTGGTCTGACAATGTCTGATTTTTACATTTGAGCTATGTAGACCATTTACATTTAATGTGATTGTTGATATGGTTTGGTTTTAAATCTACTCTCTTACTATTTGTTTTTATTTATTCATCTGCTCTTCTTCCTTTCCTCTTTTTCTTTCTCTTTTGGATGGAGTACTTTTATGATTCCATTTTATCTCCTTTGTTAATGTATTTCTATAACACTTTGCTGTTTTATTTTAGTGGTTGCTTTAGGATTTATAACATATACTTTTTATTATATATTATATACCTTAAGGTAATATTATATAACTTCATGTATAGTATTCAATATAAGAACTTTACAACAGTAAACATTTATCTCTCTCCTCCATACTTTTGTGCTATTGTTTACATTTTACTTGTACACATCTTATGAATCCTGAAATGCATTTTTATTACTTTTGCTTTAAGCAATTGGTTAACTTTTAAAGAGATTTAAAGAGATTTAAATAATAATTCTCATTTCCAATGATTTCCATACTTTTGTGCAGGTCTTTTGTGCCATATTTCCATTTGGCATTATTTTTCTTCTGTCTAGAGAATTTCCTTTCATAATTTCTTATATTACTGGTTTATTATTGATAAAGTCTTTCCACTTTTTGTTATGTCTGAAAAAGCCTTTATTTTGCATTCATTTTCAAAAGTTCCCCACTCCACTCCCTAGTACTAGCGGTTTTGTATGACAGGTTTTTTTTTTTCTTTCATTACATTAAAGGTATTGCTCCACTATCTTCTGGCTTATATGTTAATGAAGAGAAATTATATATATATATATATAAATATATATATATATGTCTGTATATATATACATACAGACATATATATAGTATGTAATTGATTAGTGTATTAATGTATTTATTTTTTCTTCTGATTCTTTAACACATGAAATATTGTCATAACCATTTTGATGACCTTGTCTGCTCATTCTATCTTGTGTGTCATTATTTCTGGGCAGGTTTTGATTAATATGGGTTTTTGTTTTTCTACTTTTTTGCACACCAGAGTAGAATTTAGTCTAAGGCTAATTTTCCCCATTTCTGAGGCAAAACCCTTTTGAGTACCCTGCTGGATGCTCCATGAACTATAAGGTCTTTTACTCCTGCTGTTGGGAACAGGAACTACACCTGACCCTATGAGCTCCTAGGATTATTCCTTCTAATATTTTTGTGAGGTTTGTTTCCTGGCCTCAAGTAGTTTCCTCCTAAGCATACACTGATCAGTACATAGCTGAAAACTCAAAGTGGATCCTCTAAAGATCTCTGGAAATCTCTGTGCAGCTGTCTCCTTAATGGTACTCTGTCTTGAGAACTCTAGCTGCTCTGGTCTCTCCACAGTATCAGCTGCGTTTCCTCAATTGTGGAGACCTATGGACTCTGTCTTGGTTCTTCCTTGCTGCATAGTAGCCTGAGAACACTCTCAAAGCAGTAAACTAAAGCAGTTTTAGGGTTCATCTCATTTATTTTCCATTTCTCAGAGATCACTGTCTTTTATTGTCTGATGACTGATGTCTTGAAAACTGTGGTTTCATATATTTTGTCCTGTTTTGTTTCTAGTAGGAGGCCAAATGTGATTTCTTTTACTTATTGACTGGAAGTAGAAGTGCTTGTCTGACATTAGGTTACAGTTTTTCCTTGTTTGGTTGCTGCTACTGAAAAACAGATTTCTTCCATGCCATTTTTCTTTTGTTTAGTTTTGTTCATTGCATTAGTTTTGGGGAGAGATATTTTGTGGTTCATGTAGCCATCTTCATGTGCTTATTAGACATTTACATTTTCCTTTCTGTGATTCATGATTTTCATTCTCTTTTCCTACTTTTCAGTTGACATCTAAATGAATTTCTTACAAGTTTCTCTGAGGTATTTAATATCTACTCTACATGCCCTTTATATGCCATACTTACGTTAAATATTGTCTCCAGTTTATTGTTTGTTTTTAAGCTTGGTGATTTTTCCTTTTGAAGTACAAGAGCCTTTTAGTTAACATAGTCAAACCTATATAGTCTTTTTTATAAAGTCCCTTCACAATCAAAGAATATTTACCTGTATTGATCTATGTTTTTTGTTGCTTGGTTGTTTTTAACACTTACTTCTAGATTTTTGAGGAATTTATTCCTTTACATGGAGTGTAGATATAAATTTATTTTCTTCCAAAGTGTTCTCTTGGTGCTATTTATAAAGTATCCCTTCTCTTATGCATATTTGTAGCACTATTTTTACCATAGTAAAAATTCTGTCTGTTGTCGGGTTATCTATTCTATTCCACTTATTCATATATCTACTCTTAGGCTATTTAGTTATTATATCATATTTAATATCTTGTAGTATAAGAACCCCTTTCAAACTTTTTAATATGAATTTAAAATATTTTATTATACAAAATTAATATATGCTCACCACACAAGAATTAAATAATGAATGCTAGTGCAAAGAACACGAAGCATCCATGACCCAACCAAAATTAACATCTCAGTTTATAGTCTTCCAGATCTTTTATTTATATACTTTTAAACTTTTTATAAAATAGGGTCATACTACATTATTTTATAATTTACTTGTATTTTCGTACCAATAACATGCTGTAGTATTTTTAATTGTTGAAGAATATTTCATTGCATGGATGTATGATGATTTAACCAACCTCCTCTCCCCTCTTGGTAAACTTTTTATTGAAGAAGGACATACATACAAAAAAGTATATAAATCATATATGTACAGCTTATGTTTTCACAAAATGATCATACTCATGAAACTAGTTCCTAGATCAAGAGGCAAAATGTTATCAGCACTCCAGAGTCTTCTTATAAGTCCACCCCATGCACAAATAACTACCCTACAACCCAGGGCAACAACTGTTCTAACACCATAGGCTAGTTTTGCCTATTTTAGAAATTTACATAAATAGAATCATACAATATGTATTTTTTTTGTATCTGGCTTCTCTCCCTTAACATTATGTTAGTGAGATTTATCTATTTTGTTGCATGCAGTTCTAGTTCATTCATTCTCAGTGTGCTTAAGATTTTATGGTCATGGTAAGTGTATGTTTAACTGTATAAGAAACTGTTTTTCAAAATGACTATAATATTTTGCATTCCTACCTTCAGTGAATGAGAGATTCCTACTGATCTGCATCCTTATCAGCAGTTGTTATTTTTGCTCTCTTTGATACTGTTTTATAATTGAAGCCATACCTATAAGTGCATATTGGTATTTCATTGTGATTTTAATTTGCATTTCCCTAATTAATAATGATATTTGAGCATCCTTTCATATGTTCATTTGCCATCCATATTTCTTCTTTGATGATGTGACTGTGCAGCTCTTTTGCCCATTATTTTTTCTTGTGTTGTTTGTTTTCTTACTGTTTAGTCGAATTCTTTATCTGACTTGGAAACATCTTTATCAGACATGTGATCTGTAAATATTTTCTCCTGGCCTGTGGCTTGACTTTTCATTCTCTTAATGGTGTTTTTAATTTGGATAAAGTACAACTTATCAATTTTTTTCTTTATGGAGTATGCTTTTAGTGTTAAATCTAAAAACTTATCACCTAACCCAAGGTCACACAGATTTTCTCTTATGTTTTCTTTTGCAAGTTTTATAGCTTTATTTTACATGTAGAACTATGAGTCAAAGAACGTGCATATTTTAATGTGTAAGGAGATGTACTAAAAAATTGCTTTATGAATGGTTTTACTAATTTACACTACCACTAGCCATGCATGACAGTTTCCACATCTGCCACCACACTGAATATTACCCTTTGTCTTTAAAATTTTGCATCTTGATCTTTTAATAATGGCAGCTTGTTTAAAATTTTTTGTTGTTATTAGTGATTTTCAATACTTTTTCATTTTTGACTTTTGTCGTTTTAAAATTATATTTTGTGTGTTTAGTTCATTTTTTCCCTAACAGAGTATTTATCTTTTTCTTTAAAAAATTTTTTTCTTTTCATTTAAATACATATAACAGAAACCAAATAGTGTATATTAATCAAATAAGAGTATTTTTTCACACATAACAAGTTCAGAAATAGTATTCCAGGGCTGATGCAGGCACTCATGGATCTAGACTTCTCTCTTGATGCTTCACTCTTACTAGCCTGTGACTTATTTTCTCACGGTCAAAACATAGTTGTTCTACCTCTAGGCCTCAGATTCATATTTCAGGAAGGAGTAAGGGAAGAATGGATGGCAAAATGTATCCATTCTTAGACTTAGACTCTTCTTTATGATAATGAAAAAATAGCTTTCCTAGAAACCCCATACAGGAAATTTTGCTTATATCTCACTGGCCAGACTTGGTTACATGGCTACTTCTAACTATCAAAGTAAAGAAAATAGTTGGGCACATTGTTGCCCCAAACACAATATGGGTTCTTGAAGCAAAGAAACAGCATAAAATAGATACAGGCTAGGCATTAGCAAAGTCTTCCATAGGAATATGTTGCTCTTTGTCAGTCATAAATGTTGAAGATTTTTCAATTTACTTTGTGTGTATGTGTATTTTTGATATAGAAGATTTATATTTTTATCTTTTGTGGCTTTTGTTTTTGATAATTGTGTTCAGAGGGTCATCTGCAAGCCAAAATTTGCCTAATTTTAATCTCATATTCTTATCGACTTATTTATTAGAGCTTTATCTTCAATATTGAGTTTGACAGAATTATATTAAACCAGATTATATTGAGCTACACTAAACCTGAAGAATTGATATCTCTATGTAATATCTATAATAGACAATAATGTCTAAATTTATAATATAGAAACAAGATATATTTAGCCCTCTTGCCCAAGTATGTTTTGCCATTTTCTCCATATAGATCTTATATATCACATGGAGGTTGCTCCTAGATATTGTCTATTATATGGTTTTGTTTTTGTTTTGTTTACTATTATGTGAAAAATCTTGCTTTTGTTATATTTTCTAACTGATTATTGCTGATTTGTTTTAAAACTGTATATAATATATGTATGTATGTGTATATATACATACAAATACATATTTGTTTATATATACTTATTCACAGCTATTTTTCATAGATCTCTGATTAGTTCTAAGTTTTTTTGATGATTTCCTGCAGAAAATATAATCATATTTTCTGCAATGAATTATACTCTTATTTTTTCTTCCACTTTCTTGTTTTTATTGAAGTATAGTTTATTTACAATGTTGCATTAGTTTTAGGTATACAGCAAAGTGATTCATTTATATAATTTTTTTCAGATTCTTTTCCATTATAGTTTATTACAAGATATCGAATATAGTTCCCTGTGCTATACGGTATGACCTTGTTTTTTTAATCTATTTTATATATAGTAGCATGTATCTGCTAATCCCAAACTCTAATTTATCTCCCCCTCCTTCCCCTTTGGTAACCATAAATTTGTTTCTATGTCTGTGAGTCTATTTCTGTTTTGTAAATAAATTCATTTGTACCACTCTTTAGATTCCACCTATAAGCGATATCATATGGTATTTGTCTTTCTCGGTCTAACTTACTTCACTCAGTATGGCAATCTCTAGGTCCATCCATGTTGCTGCAAATGGCATTTTGTTCTTTCATATGGCTGAGTAATATTCCATTGTATATATGTATCACATCTTCTTTATCCATTCATCTGTTGATGGACCCTTAGGTTGCTTCCATGTTTTGGCTATTGTAAATACAGCTGCTATGAACATTGGGGAACATGTAAATTTTAGAATTAGAGTTTTCTCCAGATATATGCCCAGGAGTGGGATTTCTGGATCATATGGTAGCTCTCTTTTTAGTTTTTTAAGAAACCTCCATACTGTTTTCCATAGGGCCTGCACCAATTTACATTCCCACCTATAGTGTAGAAGCATTCCCTATTCTCCACACCCTCTCCAGCATTTATTATTTGTAGACTTTTTGATGATGGCCATTTTGACCTGTGTGAGGTGTTACCTCACTGTGGTTTTGATTTGCATTTCTCTAATAATTAGCAATGTTGAGCATCTTCTCAAGTGCCTAAGACCATCTGTATGTCTCTTTTTTGGAGTAATGTCTGTTTAGGTCTTCTGCCCATTTTTGGATTGGGTTGTTTGTTTTTTTGTTATTGAGTTTTATGAACTGTTTGTATATTTTTCTTCCAATTTCTTAATATGCTTTTCAGAACTTCCAGAACATCTTTATTTATTCTGGACTTTAATGAAGCAGACTTTAATATTTCAACATTAAGTGTGATTTTGGCTGCTGGGTGAAGATATCTTTTCACTATTAGGAAAGGATACCTCTAGTGCTAATTTTCACATATAGATTTTGTTTTTATTCATTCTACAGCATGCTGTCAACTGACTGCAGAATAATTTTTTTCCTTATAGGGCTCAGGCTTTAATTCAATTTTGCCATTGAGTCTTTCCTGGGGCTTCAAGTTGGTTTTAAAGTTTTTGAGCTCAGGGTATATATTTCCAAATGGGCAGAGAAATAACTGAAAGCAAAGTGTTGGCTAGCTGTTCACCTTGAAGCACCTCCTGATTTCAAGGCAACTTAGGATCATAGGTGAAAGAAAGCTGCTTTTACCACAAACTGAGGTCCTTCCAGTTGAAACCTATATGTTAATATAGTCAGAAATATATATTTTATGGTGTTTCATTCACTAAAAATAAAATCTCACTTAGTGACAGATGCTAAATGCTATTACGTCTGAATAAATAAACACACTTAAACTATGTTTATCCATGAGAAGTTCAGGATTTCCTAGATCAGAATATCCAGGGATAGGGTAAGTTTCAGTAAAGGATAAATAAAAGTGCAAGTCACAGACATAGGTTTTTACTGTGTGTATCCACATAATGGATATTGAACAACCTGTACTTTCCTTACTTACTTACTCTTTTGATCAACTCATTTAGATGTTTTCTCCTGTGAAACTGTTTCTTCCTTGTCTAAGTCACAGTGCTTATTATGTTAATTATTTCAAGGAAATTTCAAAACAGAGACTTTTTATGGTATCCACAAAAATATGCCAGAACATTTCTACATTCACTAGAGGAAATATTTTTTCATTCTTTATCATTTAAATTATAAAAGTTGTACCAATACCATATCTAATTTTAATGTTGTCTCTTTCATTCATTCATCAAATATTATTGATTTATTTAGCATGTATTAGTACCAGGTACTATCTTTGGGAAAAGGAATATAAAGATGAATAAGTCATATTCCATGCCGTAGCCTACATTTCAGCTAATCGTAGCCATGTAAGTTCTAGCCAAAAGAATGTGAAGGGGAGTGATGTGTGCCACTTCTGGGTCACACCTCCTTCCTTCCCTTTCTCCATATAGTTTCCTAGAATGTGAATACTGTGAGAAGCCATCAGGAACCATATAGAAGGGAGCAACATCCTAGGAGCAATAAAAAGATTGGGTTCCTGGGCTTCCCTGGTGGCGCAGTGGTTGAGAGTCCGCCTGCCTTATGCTGGGGTTGCGGGTTCGTGCCCCGGTCCGGGAAGATCCCACATGCCGCGGAGCGGCTGGGCCCGTGAGCCATGGCCGCTGGGCCTGTGCGTCTGGAGCCTGTGCGCCGCAACGGGAGAGGCCGCAGCGGTGAGAGGCCCGCGTACCGCAAAAAAAAAAAAAAGATTGGGTTCCTAACAACCCTATAAAGCAGGATCACCCTCCTCCAGACTACTAATACAAGAGAAATAAACATCTACTTTGTATAAACCACTTAGCTGTATCTAGATCCAAGCTAATATAGTGACCTTTCCCCAGTCTTCACCCTATTGGACCTTATAGTATATTTGACCATTTCACCAGTTCTCATCTTTACAAGCTTCTTTATTGGTGTTTTTGTTTTGGTTCTCTTAATGCCTCTCAAATGTTTCATCAGCCTCCTATAAGACTCTTCTTCCTATTTCTGCTGCTAATGTGGAACTTCCTCAAGGCTTTTTCCTTGACCCTCTTCTATCTTTACTCTTTTTTTCCCTTAGAATTCCACGGCTTTAATATCCTTCCTTTGAAACTGATTTCCAAAGCTCTATTGCTCTCCTAAAGTCCTGTCCTGTCCTGTGGGCTTCAGGTCCAGGTTTTCAATAGACTTCAATACATTTTTACTTTGGTGTCCTGCTGCCTTTTCACATTCAGCTGGTTTAAATTTAAACTCATGTTCCTCTCCAAACTTCTTTTTGGAGTTTGCTATTTATGCTAATGAAATCATTATTCTCCCATTTATGTTTAAACTTTAGTGTTGTCTTTAGTTTCTCCTCTCTTACCTCTCAACTTAAATTTAAAATGGTAGACTGCCTGAATCACTTCCTTTTATAGTCCTGGCCTCCCACAGTCCTCTTCATAGAGATGGAGATTATAATTTCAGTATCTGGAACACTTTAATATCCACTTGCCAAAGCCTCAACTAAGTAGCTGGTTTTAGGTCATCTTTGTGGGAAACCCCAGTCTAGGTAACTCAGAATTATGCTGGCAACTCAGTTAGATTCCTTTGCACAAATTATGAACCGGTAACTCTGACTCTTCTTTTCCCATATTACTACTAATTCCTTGTTCTTGCATCTTCTTTCACATAATTCCTGGCTATAAAACTCTCATCTGCACATACTCTCTTAAGTATTTGCCCATTCTTCATTTAAGGATTATTATTTACCCCCTTTTATTTGTCTGTAAACATACTGTCACTTTTCCTCCCAGTTACTGTCTTTCTCAAATATAATTATAACAAAATGTTTGGCTATCACAACTCTGAACAATTCAAGGGCTTGATATTGGGTATTTTGTTGTTAGTTCACTGAGCTTGGAGTTTTTGAAGCATTTTATCTCAAGCGCATAAATTTGAGTTCAACTTTTGAGTCAGAGGTTGTAGTCCAACCGCATATTAGCTTTCTTACCCCCTTCCTTGTATCCTAACATTGGTGTCTCCTCTCTACTCCAATATTTCATTCTATATACTAACACTAAGCCCCAGTAAATCTTATGTCAAAATGATCCCCACCTGGGGCTTCCCTGGTGGCTCAGTGGTTGAGAGTCCGCCTGCCGATGCAGCGGACATGGGTTCGTGCCCCGGCCCAGGAAGATCCCACATGCTGCGGAGCGGCTGGGCCCTTGAGCCATGGCCGCTGAGCCTGCGGGTCCGGAGCCTGTGCTCCGCAGGGGAAGAGGCCACAACAGTGAGAGGCCCGCGTACCGCAAAAAAAAAAAAAAAAAAAAAAAAAAAAATGATCCCCACCTATAGCTCTTTTGTTATCATCTTGGTTTAGGCTCTCATTACCTCATGCCTTAACTCTTTGCATTGTCCTTTGGCCTCATGCTTCCCCCTACATCTATCCATCCTCTGCAGTTTAACGTTGCTAAACCACTGCCTTCATGTCACTTCCTTTTCGTAAACTTCAAATGGTTCCCATTTTTTTTAATGTTAATGTATAACCAAGGCTTATTATTATTTTTTAGCTTTTTGACCATACCCTTATACATAACAAATCATCATCTCTAAGATCGCTTCTTTTCTAAAGTACTGTGGAAAGGGAATGTTGCCTGCCATTCCAGTAAACAATGAATGTTGCCTGCCATTAAACCATCATCCATTGCAGCCACCCTTGATGGTGTGCCCCTTTTTTTTTCTCCAGCAAAAACTCCTATATATGTTGGCTCCTCCCTTATCTCTATAGCGCAGTTCCTCCTGGGCTATAGTCTGTCTGGGAGACTGTCTCCTGGGCTATAGTCCTCAGTAAAGTCCCCCAATAAAACTTACAACTTTTAGGTTGTGCATATTTCTTCAGTTGACAATTCCTAGAAACGCCTATTTTTTTTGTTGTTGTTGTTGTTCAGAAGCACAGAAAACAAAAAGTTTTAAGCTTTTTTTTTTGGCGCATTAAGCAAGTAGTATATTTTAAGATAAGCAGTAAGAGTATCTTATAAAGCATTAAAAATCTAGAGTCCAGTCTGATCCCTTTCCCACTTATCCTTAACTCTTCCTTTATTTTATTAATCCCAGCCTAATCTCATACATGATTTTTTTTATTGTAGTATAGTTGCTTTACAATATTATGTTAGTTTATACTGTACCCTATGTTTCTTTTCTTCCAGTCAAAGCCTGTTTTTGAGTCCTAACACTCCCATGATGCTTTTTCAGGCCATCATGACTCATAGTGATTACCCCCCTGAGTGAGATTTTATAGTTATTTAAGTTCCTCTCTAGCCAGGAAAATCTTGGTTAGCTCTTTTATTCTTAAGGCACATTCTTTTTCCCCCTTCAGAAACCTATAGATGTTACTCCATTGTTACTCTACTGTTTAGTGTTGCGGAGTAGTTTGGATCAGGCTAACTTTTGTTCCTTGAGTATAATCTGATATTTTTTTCTTCAAAGCTTACTGAATTTTTGTAAATTCCAAAAGAATTGGCCTACATATTTTATGCTTTTCAGTTAGTTTATCACAAATATGATGTAGCTTTTGAATTTTTAGACCAAAGTTTTTCTTTAGAGCAAGAAAGTTCCTTGTGTGCAGTCTAGATGTGACTCCATTCTTGCCTCACACTAACCTTGAGGCAGGATGTGAGCATAATGTATTGTCTCATAATGCCCCCAAAGCACTAGTGAACAATATACATTTTATCAATTTTTTAGTGGGGAAATGAGGAAAATTGTTATATTATGGAAGGTACATCATTTTACTCCCAAATACTCATTTGAGATCTTTTTTCTTCTCTCAATTCTCAGCTACTTTGGTTTCACTGACTCCAGCCTTTGCTTCATCCAACATGTTTTCTCATCCCCATGTCTTTTTATTATCCCTTTCTGTGAACAGAAGACTTGCACTTTCTATGGGATTATTCATTATCCAACAATAGAACCCTTCTTAAAATTCCTCAGGGGATTGTAAATAACAGATTTTTATGAAACATAATTTTTTTCAATTACTTGAAGGATTTTCACTATTATTTGAATCTCATTTCTGCTCTTTCTACTATTTTCTTTTTAAATAATCGTTGATATTTATAAATTGATTCCCTAGTTTTGTCATTTGTCTTTTCTCTTTTTATCTTTATTTCCTTTTCCCTGAGATGGAAAAACTTGAATTTAATCTTAAATTTCATTTTGTAGTGCCCAAAGTGTTATTCATGATTTTTGCTCATATCATTAATTTATTCATTGAGTGTCTCTACTGTATTTGGGCTGGTCATCAATATGCACAGGAAATTTCAGGGCTTCCTAGTATCATTCCATTGTCTCACTGTTGTTAGTCAAGGACTCTTGGACCAAAGCCTTGAGTTGTGGGATGTCTGAGGCAGGGGGATGTCTTCAGAATTCTCTTGGTTTTTATTGTGAACATGCCGCATCCTCTAAATAGAGAGTTTTGTGTGTCATCCCTCAGTGCCTTCCACAGACTACTGGTATATATCTAGTAGAATTCTTCCAACTTTCAGGCACATGAATAGCTTTCACCTTTGTTTTGCAAAGTGGATGCACAATTTGTATATTCTGTTATTCATTTCAGTGGGAATTTGGCATAGGAAAAGGCTATTCTTTAATTACACTGCCTTTAATCCTTGAATATTGAAAAATTTTGACTCATTTATGAAGTACAAAGTATCCATGTCACCAGTTACGGCAAAGTAAAGGTAAACAACATTTTCTAGATTAATAATATGGATTTGTTATTCTAACCTCTTAAGAAGGAACTGAATCTGTTTACTAATTATTGTCAGAAGAGAGCAGAAAAGCTTTAGCTATATTAAAACTGAAATCGTTGATTTTGTCACACATTTTCTCATATGTAAATGGACAATCCAAAAGAACCCCAACCAGGAGGTCTTCCACTGAGCTACCTGAGAATACTTTTCTTCCTAACTTATCTTTGTAGGCCCATCAGACTATAGTCCAATTTAAAAATAGGCCATAAAGGTTTTTAATTTTCTTTTAATGGGTAGTATAAGTTCTTTGATAACAACTGAAATAAAAAGTTAGCAAATGCTTCTCTTCACAAATAATGGAAAATATAATTTAATGTAGCTTATTAAATAAGGAAATTTACTGCTTCATGAAACTGAAAAATCTAGTTGTTTGATTGGATGGAATGGTTTGATCCAGAGACCCATGATGTCATCAGATGTCCAGATCCATTTCTCTGTGATTCTTTTGACTCTGTCCTCCTGCTTGTGTCTGTTTCACCTTCAGGCTAGGTTTCTTTATAATAGTAAAAATGGACCTCATGGTTTGCAGTCTTGCAATCACATACCACAGCTTTGAAAAGGATTTGAAAAGAGCACATTAGTTCCAATAATGCAAGCACAGCCCTGAGGTTCACTCTAATTGATCTGGATTGGGTCACATGCCCATTCCTGAACAATTACTATGGCCAGGGAAATGGACAGTGCTAATGGCCAGGGAAATGGACAGTGCTAATTGGCCAGCCTGAGTTATGAGTTGAAAGTGGTAAAATAACCATTCTTAGAACTACATGGATCCCTAAATTGGATATCCAGGGCTGTTGGGAAAGGAATATTGGATGTACACTACCCATTCCAAAATTGTTTCTTCCAAATATATAACACAAACCTTGAAGGTTTTAATCACATACCTAAGATAACTGCCTAGGAAGTTTCAAAAAATTTTTCTAAGGAAAATTGTTAACGCTTACTATAATTACTTCTAAAGTTAGTGTATACGCATGAAGTTTGCCTACTATCAGTTTTGCCCATGCATTTCCATAGCTGAGCAAGAACTCTGTCCCTCATACTTATTCTCTAAAATATACGAAACCCTATTTAGTTCACAAGACAGAATATTGGCACTTAAAGCACTAATAAGGGAATTCAGCCATGAATTCCTGAAACTAATTTATGAATCTTATATTTGAAAAACTGCTTAGTGAAAAAATTATCTTTTTCTCTAATTTGTCTACCTTCTCCATCATATTAAAGTTAGTTCATCAGAAAACAATATAGCTGAATGGTATTATCCCAACACCCTGGAGAAATAATTTCATAGAGTGCAGATTTAGTATCATGTATGCTGTCAGTTTTATAGATGGCTACTTGGTTGACAAAAGTATACATTGATTTACCCAGTGTTTCTCATTTATAGTTATATGCCATAAATTCTTCCTTAACATTAGTGCCAAGTGAAATTTTATTTCTGAAAAAATGACTGGCATGATTTCTTCTACAATACAATAAGAAAATTGGAAAGAAATTAACATTCCTAATACTGCTGTTATGCATTTCAGAGCTTTTTCCTTTTTGTTTTAGCTGCCAGGAAATCCAGAGTATATACAGTGCTCCCAAGTTCACTAACTCCTCTCAAATTAGTATAGTAACATCTATCACTCTTCTTTTAGCAAATTGTTTGGTTTCTACTTGCATATTTGTGACTTTTCTCAAGTAGTTTTTGAAAATAAGGAGAATAGAAGTCTTGCATACATGTATAAATGACAAACACTGTATTCCTTTTTCAGTTGTTAAACTACTTCAAGAGCTTATTGATAGATTCTGAAGATCTCAGTAGGTCTTCCTTCCATGCTGTTCTTTTGAACCCTGTAGTCAGCAAAGCCTAGATTTGGTAATTGTAGTTATCAGGTGAATTAGGTTGAAGCCTCACAAAGCACAGCAGCTACTCAAGTTATAACATCAGAGTGGGGATAGATTGTGATGATGCTAAAAACCAGCACCACTTGTTCACTAAAGCATTTGGATCTGGATTTGTCTTTGTTCCTTGCTTAACATCCAAGTGTTGAAAAAAGGTGAACGAGCCAAAATGTTTCCATGTTCTTAAACTGCATGTGGTCTTTAAAATTTTTTTTCCTAGTAACTTGTTTTTTGCTGGCAAAGAAACTAAATGATACAACACTACTTAATTTTTCACATGGTTTAGTTTAATGGATATTGAGATGTGAAGCTTAAAAACAATGAACCGTTGTGTCTGGAGACCAGCTGCAGAGTGCACAAGTCTTCAGAATGAACCTCAAAACTCCTTCACTGCTTAGGCTGACATTCCTCTTTTATGATAATCAGTGCCAATTTGTATCATGTTACATTAGCATTAAATGAACAAACAAAACAAATAAGCATAAAATAATAATAATAACTGCATAATGAGTACCACCCAGTGACATCTAGCCACTACCTTTTCTTTTATCTAAAAAAAAGAAATTGCACATAAATAAATTTACACATAATTTGAAATGACACATAAATTGGTTTTCTGTATTTAAGAACTGACATATCATAGGCAAGACAAAAGTGTTTTTTTTTTACCGCTTTGTTAGTTTCCTCTCTTTTATAACAAATTAGCGCAAATTTAGTGGCTTTAACATTACAAATGTATCTTACAGTTCTGGAGGTCAGAAGTCTGAAATGGGTCTCATCAGGGTTAAACCAAGGTGTTGGCAGGGCTGTGGTCCTTTTGGAGGAACACAATTCTCTCTTTAGGGGAGAATTCATTTCCTTGCCTTTTCCAGCTTTTAGGGGCACCCACATTCCTTGACCTGTGGCCCCTTCCTCCATCTTCAAAACCAGCAACATCAAGCCAAATCCTTCTCATGCTTCTATCTCTCTGGTTCTCTCTCTTCTGCCTCTTCCACCTTTGTAATTACATTGGGCCCACTGGATAATCCAGAATAATACTATCTCTATTTTAAGGTCAGTTGATTAGCATCTTAATCTCCCTTTGTTATGTAACCTAACATATTCACAGGTTCCAGGAGTTAGGACATGGACATTTTGGGGACCCATTATTTTGCCTACCTCACCACTACCCCTAAATTATTATTCACTACGCTCTTCCCAGAAATAAACTCTGTTATCCCTTTGGTGTATTCCTTCCAGATTTTTTTCTCTGAATTTACCAAAATAAATATGCATACATACAGACATATAGTTTTGTTTTTTGGTGTTTATCTACAACTTGCTTTGATTTCACAATATGCCTTAGAAAAGATATATTTGAATTCATACTATTAATATATTTTTTATTTTAACTGCTACATATTACATAGTGTGGTTATGGTCCCTCTTTCCCTATTGATAGACCTTTAAGTAGTTTCCAATTTTTCTTTATCACAGTCTGTTGCGAGCAGGCTTGAGCACATCTTCTAGAGCATATGTATAAGTCTCTAGGTGAGATAATGGCACCGTTTGGATGTAAGGTGTGTGCCATTTTATATTTGAACAGACACTGAAAATTGTCCTCTTTAGGGGCTCTACCAGTTTATGCTCTCAGTCAGCAGTGTATGATGCATTTTATGCATCCTCACCAATACTTAATAGCAAAATTTAAATTTTTGTCATTTTGGAGAGTTGTTTTAATATGCATTTCTATGATTACCATTGGGTTTGGAATTCTTTCTTTCATGTGCATTGCCATTTATGTTTCCTATTCTGTGAACTTCTCATTTTGCAGTGGGGGGAACAGATTTCTTTGTATTTTTCTGATTGATTTAAAGTTCTTTATATACTCAAGTTGCTAATCCTTAGGTTATTATATGTATTGTAAATATTTGCTTCTTGTTTTGTTACTTTGTTTAAACTATCCTTAAAAATACAGAATTCTTTTTTTTAACTTTAGGACTTCTTTTCTTGTGTTATGCTGAAGAAGATCATCCCAATCTCAAAGCCATATTTTTCTCTCATATTTTTATACTTAGGGGAATATTCTGAGTTTGGCAATTAGCATAATTTGAGTTACCACATTTATTATATTTTATATTCCCTTATTTACATACATGATTCAGTTTTAGGATGCTCTGTTGTGTTCCATTGATCTATTTGTTCCTGCACAAAGACCATATTATATTAATTACTTTAATTTTAGAATTTGTCTTGATTTCTAGCTGGTATAGATAGATATCTCTTATTTGTATTAAAAATGATCATGGCTTTTCTTGTTCATTGTGCATTTAAGAAAAGTTTGTCAAAAACTTGATGAAAACTCTTATGGTATTTTGATTGGATTGCATTGAATTGATAAATTAATCCTGGGAGTATTAATATCCTTCCAATAAGCAACCTTCCTGCCTATAAATATGTTATATTTTCCCTTAGTAAACTCTTTTATATATTTCAGAAGAGTTTTTTAGCATTTTCCATAAATGTCTTGCATTTCCTGTTAGATTTCTTCCTAATTACTTTGTTGTTTCTGTTTCTATTGTGAGTAAGTTTGTCCTTTGATTCTCTTGTATTTCCTAGATTGACCGTTACATTGTCTGCAAAAATTGACAGTTTTGTCTTTACTTTTCAATCTTTATATCCCTTATATCTCTTCATTTATTATTCATTAATTCCTGCTCCAGATCTTATTGCATTAGCTGGAGCTAATATTACAATGTCGAACAGTAGAATGGTGTCATCCTGGTCTTATTCCCAGCTTTAATGGGATGCCTTTAAAATTTCACTATTTCTCCTTCTGCCCAATACTACTTTGTCTCCCTTCAGTTCACAGTAGATACAAATAATAGATCAAAAAGTTGAGTCTTTACAAAATAAAAATAAAAAATAAAATAGATAAAATTTAGGTAAACCTGACCACAAAAATTTATAAAGGACACAAGTGAACAACATAAAGAATTAAAAAGGGGGCAAAACTACAGAGACAGATATAGTCAACTTCATGCTAATACATTTTACAAACTAGAAGAAATGCAATGTTTTCTCTATGTGCTCCCCTCCCTTGCAAAACAAACAAACAAAAAGACTAAAACTGGCAGGACAAGAAGGAGTTAGTTTAGGAAGAAAAAATGGACTAATAAACATAAAACTAGCCGATCTACTCCCAAAACAAAGTATCAGGCCTAGATGGAGTAAGTTCTACCAAACCTTAAAAAAAAGACAAGCTGTTTTGAAGCATAGAAAAAGATGAGATGCTCCCTAATTCATTTCTGAGACAAGCATAATTCTACTAACAAAGCCTTGGCCAACCTGTCAGGAACTCACATGTGGGAATTGTCGTGGTCCAAACACAGGTTGGAAAAGAATTTCCAGACATAAAGCAGCATGTAAAGAAGATAGAATTTATTAGAGGGAAGGGTCACTGCCAGAACAGCAGGCAGACTTCCTAGTAGTCTGGGAGAGTAGAGCCAAACATGTGCTATTGATCAGCTTTTATAGCCAGAAAACAAAGGAATGGTCTGAGGTGAAAATTTCATTTACTGATTGGTCGAGGCACATATACCTTCCTTCTATAGGGAGGGAGTGGGACAGGGCAGATGCCTTTCCTTATTTGGGACGTGTCCTGTTGCCCAGGTGGGCGTCGCCCAGGTGGGCTCAGGAATTTCGTAACCATCGCAACATGGTGGGGACTGTGATTAAGAGTCTGGTAGGGGGTGTAACGCTGACACTTTTTCAGTCAGGGTTGTCTTTGTCCTTGAAGCACCATTGTCCTTGGAGCAGCACAGGAATTGCCCATCAGAGTTGGTCCTCACTGGATCAAATGGGTCTTTATACCCCACCTCCCTCAGTCATCAGGTGAAGGCTACTGTGGGAAAATGTGGCCTCAGACAAGGGGGATCTTTGTAGCTGAGGGAGACCCTGAAGAAGCTGGCAGCTAGAGGCTGCCTGCTGACCACACTTCCTTTCCATTCCTGAGCAGGAAGTCTTTCCTTGAAGGGGGATCTTGTGGTGAATCTCTGTGTCTAATATTCTTTTGTCCTTTCTTTCATGTTTATTAAATCAAAAGCTAATGTCATTTACTTTCAGTTCTTCTTGATTAATAAAAATGCATTTGGGTTATAAATGTCCCTCTGAATGTTACTTTGGCTGCATTCCACAGATTTCAGTATGTGATGATATAACTGTCGGTTCTACATCTTCATAATTTTCATTTATGTTTCCTCTTGAATTAAAAAAGTACTTAGTATTATGTTTTTTTAAAAAATTTATTTATTTTTGGCTGTGTTGGGTCTTCGTTGCTGCGTGCGGGCTTTCTCTAGTTGCTGTGAGTGGGGGCTACTCTTCGTTGCAGTGCGCAGGCTTCTCATTGCGGTGGCTTCTCTCATTGTGGAGCATGGGCTTCAGTAGTTGCGGCACACAGGCTCAGTAGTTGTGGCTCGCGGGCTTGCTGCTCCACGGCATGTGGGATCTTCCCGGACCAGGAATTGAACCCGTGTCCCCTGCATTGGCAGGCGGATTCTCAACCACTGCACCACCTGGGAAGCCCTAGTATTATGTTTTAAATTTCTATATTATAGCTATAAGAATTGATGATTGTTGAAAGTTTCAGATTTTGGTCTGTTTATGCAATATAAGTTTGTAATGTAACCTGGGCACTAATGGATGCATATTGCTTCCGGGTTTGCCGTTGTTAATAGAGCTTTTCTGTGGAGAGAGCATATATATGTGTGTGTGTGTTTGTGTGTGTATGTGTATATGTATATACACATATACATAAATACATGCATATAGTTACTTGTATATATATACAAATGTGTGTGTATATGTTATTTTATATTTCTCCTATTTGTCCTCCTCATTCTCCTCTGCCTGTTCCTCAACCTCCTGTTCTCCTCCAAAAACTAAAATAATTATGTCATATATATATATACAGTGAAACATTACTCAGCCATAAAAAATGAAATAATGCTATTTGCAGCAACATGAATGGACCTAGAGATTATCATACTAAGTGAAGTAAGTCAGAGAAAAACAAATACCATATGATATAACTTATATGTGGAATCTTAAAAAATGATACAAATGAACTTATTTACAAAACAGAAATAGACCCACAGACATAGAAAACAAATTTATGGTTACCAAAGGGGAAAGGGCGGGAGAGGGATACATTAGGAGTTTGGGATTACCAGATACATGCTACTACATGTAAAATAGATAAACAACAAGCACCTATTATATAGCACATGGAACTATATTCAATATCTTATGATGAAGAATATGTATAACTGAATCACTTTGCTGTACACCTGAAACTAACACAACATTGTAAATCAACTGTACTTCAATTAAAACAACTATCAGTTCATACTAATTCTTTGAATTCAAATTCAGGACTACAGAGTTTTTATTTAATTTCTTCTGTTTTGCATTTGTATTTTTTTCCTCTCTCACACAGAGAATTCCAGATCTGAAGGACATCAGGGCTGCCAGAATCAGTGATTGAACTTTCCCACACAAGACTCCATTGAGATTAGCCTTTCAGTAGTGCAGGAGCATCTGTACATCCTCAGAAAATTACATACTGTTAGTGATTGCCTGTATTGCAGGAATAGGCCCAGCTCCCTCTGAGTATCAAAGGGTTGAGAAACACCCATTAGACGAGAGAGGGAAAGAGGTCAGAGTTGATGGAATGCTCTTGTTTCATAAAGACAGACTGTACTTAGCAACTCTCCTGTTTCTGTTGATCCTCAAACATTGACCATTTCAGAACTCTCCATTTAAATGAAAACCATTTCCTTACTGCATCGACCCTAATGCAGTCTAATCTCCTTATTTATAGTAATAATCTTCTATAAAGTCACCACAAACACTGAATTATCAAATACTGAACTATTGCTCCTGTGGGAAGTAAAGAGTTAGATTTCAGTGAGCCTTTGGTCAAGCAGTTTCATCAACCTAAATGCTATTTGCATTATATAGGTTCTTTTGCCAATGTCCTTATAAAACAAGTCAGTCCCACTGGCATTGAAAACCTGCTTTTCCATATAACCCTTTCCTGTATGACACTTAGCAGTTATTTAAAAATTTTTTCCACAGCTTCCTGATCTGCAGAACCTGCCTTACCTGCAAATTTAACATTTTTCACTCTTTATTGCCTTTTGAAACATGCAAGTAGCCAGCACTAGCTAAGGAGGGTTTAACATTTTCCTGACCCTAGGTATCATGACCATGTATTTCTTTGACTTTCAGCCTCACAACACTGCTGTCTGCTGTGCTTTTAAAATCAGTTTTCATCTGATAAATCCACAAATTTAGCTGCTTTTCCATAACTTCATCACATACTATAGACATTAGTTTAGCAGTTCCAGGGTGACCTCATGTACAGATCAGCAAATTGCCTATTTTTTTTTCTAGATGTGCCATATTGTTGATTCATTAGCATTGAACTCTTGGTCAACAGCACTGTAGCTCACAGCTGAAGGAAGCTTATCTAACATGTATTTTCTTCATAAGGCACATCACAGCCTTTCTGCACTTAAGAACACTAGGTAGCTCTTCAGCACTATGCTTGAGGGCCATTTTAAACAGCAAAATCACCATGAAAAACACAAAAATGCAAAACACATGAGTCTGAATAGACCACAAAAAAGGCAGTTGTTTACAGTATGAGAGGAAACAAGGAAACGGAAGGGCAAAGGTTTCCTTGTATGACCTCATCTGGGAACATGTCAGTCAGCTCAAATTATTCTCTATTCTATGTATGTTCGTGAATGACCATGGGACAGTAATGAGATTGATTTGGAGGTTACAAATAAACTTTAGTGAGTAGGGGAATTTGTGAATATAGAATCTGAATAATGAGGAACCACTGTAGTTGTGCAGGTAATGGCAAGGAAATAATCTATATTCTTCCCATACCAGTGTGATTATTGTATAGACCCTTCACCAAAGACTGCCATTGTCCACTGTGTACAAAAACAGGTAGTTAAGGTCAAATTTTCAACATCACTTAGTATAGGTTAAGGAAAAAGTTTACTGGGAAATTTAGAACCCACGAGCCAGTATGAAGGGGCACACAGACCCCCATCCAGAGAAGCAAGCTGGGCAGGGGCAAGGTGTAGGAGAGTAACATTCCAGGCTAGGAACCCTTCCTCCTTATAGGAAAGGCATGAAAGCAATCTTGTCAGTTGGGAGTGGGGTTGGGGGAGGTACAGATTATTTGGGTGCCAGATAGTCTGAATTTAGATGTCATCAGGAGATTTCTGTGAAATCTAACTGCCGTAGACCTGGAGAGCTCTGAGCATGTGGGAAGTTTCAGACCCTTCTGCTTGGGGGAAGGGAGTCAGAAGTTTGGGGAGCTGAGTTCAGGTGCAGCCCTTCCCACTGGGAGAATACAGGAATCTGAGGTCTTAACTAAGGGTTCTGGACAATGCAGAGTGAGCTTCCATGTCACTCTAAGTCAAATCTCATAGCACCATGAAAGTAGTTAAATTATTGTCTGTGTTAGTCTGATTTCCAGATTGGAAAGTGTCTAGTCATTATGCTTGAATGTAATTTTCTAATATGTTGCCCCTTTTTTGTTATATAACTTCTTTTAAAAATTAAATCTCATAAACCCTCATACACTGCTGGTGGGAATGTAAATTGATACAGCCACTATGGAGAACAGTATGGAGGTTCCTTTAAAAACTAAAAATACAACTACCATATGACCCAGCAATCCCTCTACTGGGCCTATACCCTGAGAAAACCATAATTCAAAAAGATTCATGTACCACAATGTTCATTGCATCTCTATTTACAATAGCCAGGACATGGAAGCAACCTAAGTGTCCATCGACAGATGAATGGATAAAGAAGATGTGGCACATATATACAATGGAATATTACTCAGCCATAAAAAGGAATGAAACTGAGTTATTTGTAGTGAGGTGGATGGACCTAGAGTCTGTCATACAGAGTGAAGTAAGTCAGAAAGAGAAAAACAAATACCGTATGCTAACACACATATATGGAATCTAAAAAAAAAAGGTCATGAAGAACCTAGGGGCAAGATGGGAATAAAGACACAGACCTACTAGAGAATGGACTTGAGGACACGGAGAGGGGAAAGGGTAAGCTGGGACAAAGTGAGAGAGTGGTAGTGTATATATGGACATATATACACTACCAAATGTAAAATAGATAGCTAGTGGGAAGCAGTCACATAGCACAGGGAGATCAGCTCGGTGCTTTGTGACCAGCTAGAAGGGTGGGATAGTGAGGGTGAGAGGGAGGGAGACGCAAGAGGGAAGAGATATGGGGATATATGTGTACGTATAACTGATTCACTTTGTTATAAAGCAGAAACTAACACACTATTGTAAAGCCATTATACTCCAATAAAAATGTTAAAAAAAAAAGAAAAGAAGAAAAAAAAGAAAATGATGCTTATAAAGACTGCCCCATATCAGATCAGTAGTAACTACAGGAGACAGAATTTAAATCTAGACAAATTGACCTCAAAACCTGTTTTTTTTAACCACAGCACCATGCTAGCTTTCCTATTTAAATTATGACTACATTTTAATTTTGGCAGTTATATTTTAATCATAAAGTTAGCAGAAAGGATCAGTGTTATTTTCTCAACATACATAAGAAAATAATATATATAAATTGAGACATTCTATAAAAAAATGTCTTTGGAGACAAAAAATTTTGATAAAAATATTAGTGTAATGTAGTTGTATTAAGATCATATTAACTAGTAAAATCAAGCTTATCTTGTTCTCCTATATATATATATATATATATATATATATATGTATATATAATGCATTTGAATGCAAATGAGGTGATAGGACCTAGCATAAAGCAAGCTTTACTTAATGAATAAAGGTTACAGTAAAGCTGTATCCTATATTAATTTTTTTAAAAACACATTTGTATTCTAGCTAAAGCATATCATAACTTCCAATCATGCTATGTATTCTAATATTAGAATTTCATCTTTCAAAATATAGTACTTTTCAGTTACTCATATTATTATTATTTATTATTATTATTTTTTGTGGTACGCGGGCCTCTCACTGTTGTGGCCTCTCCCCTTGCGGAGCACAGGCTCAGGATGCGCAGGCTCAGCGGCCACGGCTCACGGGCCCAGCCGCTCCGCGGCATGTGGGATCTTGCTGGACCGGGGCACGAACCCGTGTCCCCTGCATTGGCAGGCGGACTCTCAACCACTGTGCCACCAGTTTCTCATATTATTATGTTTACTAAAACTGTCAGTGACCTGTTCTGTCAGTAAATTTTTCTAAATTCTTTTGGGTGATGAGGGTTATCATTTTTAATTTATAGGTTAAAGTTATTTTTCGGTGTAAACCAAAAAACTTAAGCCACTAGAATAAAATTATTTAAAAATAAAAAAATTAAATCTCATACAAATTAATCTATTTCCCTCTTTTCAAAAAAAGACACGTATCTATTCATTTGGAAAATCAGCTAAAGAAATCCTCAAATTAAAATAAAATCTAACTTACCTATTTTATTGTAATATACATTTCTACCATCTTTACATTCTTTAACTTTAAATTAACTTAAAGGTTTTAATTTTTAATAGTTTAAATTTCCCAAATAAAGGGCCTTTCCAATTTGTAGTTGTAAATCTCTTAAACATCATATTTTATTACAGATGGTGGGAAGGCTGACCAGGACTCCTTTTAACTTAGAAGTCACAGATTCCCTAGCTTGAAACAAGATTGCAAAATAATCTTCAAAGAATTTTCTCCCAAAACTTCAGCCTTGAAGAATAATTCTTGGATAACCATCATCAAACATATAATGCCATTGCATTTCTGTGCTAGAGGAAGGTTTTCTACCTTTACCCATTTTTGTAGTGCTATTTAATGAGTCACCTTTCTAAAAAACACTTAAGCTAAACACAGAAAAAATAGTAATTTTAAAACACAGGTCGATTTATAACACGAGATCAACAGATCAGTTGTTTCAAGATCATTTCATTTCAATATACTTGGTAACAAAGGTCCATCCTGGAAGAAAAAACAAAATACATAGCTTTAAAAATTCTTATAAGCATACCCAAATTCTTATCTTTCTACCTGGTTTGTTTTACAAAGAAGTTTCAGAAATAATTCACTGTATTTTTACTAATGGAAATGTTTCCATTTCAAAACAATGAAACCCTGAAGATTAATTTGAACCCATTTGGCTCCCTTTTGTACATTCACACTGTCTGAAAGGCTAGAGTTTGTTATCTGCAAGGAGAGAGATTTAAGCCACACACATTAAAAAAAAAAAGTTTCTTAGAGCATAAGGTTTTGTCTTGTAACTAACATTACACTTTGAGTTTCAAAACTTTTTACTTTAAAACACTTTACTGAAACCAACCTTTTTTTAGGTTGTTCCTTCTGAGAGAATCAATAAAAGCACAGCATTGCTCCACTCTCACCTCTTAAAACCTTTGGCATTCATCCAGTTTCCCTTGGTTTTTAGCCTTTTATTGCTACAATTCTCAGAGATTTCTTCTGTATTCTTGTGTAGGCAGGTCCCTTGTCAAAGAGGCAGGCTATCTTATGAGGTGTGTCACCTTCTTTAGCCACCCTCTCATCTTTGATGTTCTTGATTAGGGCAGTCCAGTGATCCAGATGCAAGGCCTAGATCAGCTGCTAGAGATTCTGATCATCATCTTTGTCTCATCATCCTAGGGTCTCAACAATACCCAGGGAGACAGCCTTGACATAGAGACAGGGGTTCCAGTGGTCATAGTTGGCATACTGTTGGGTTGGCCAAAAAGTTCATTTGGTTTTTCTGTAAGCTCTTATGGAAAAATCCGAACAAACTTTTTGGCCAACCAATACTATTTACAACCACTTTCTTTCTTGGGTACTAGGAAGACAGCAGCAAAAACCTTTCCTTATTTTATCCTTAAAAGTCTCCCTGTGACATGGCATGACTACTACTTGCCCTGGGTTAACTGCTACTCTGCACTTCCAGTACTCAGATGGCCCAGACAGAGTTTACTGTAATGATCTACTAGATTTCTGCAAGGTTTCTTCTCTCCCTGGTCCTTTTTGCTTCACTCAGCACCTTCTGGTTGTAGCACTTGGGCAACTTTCCCCTTTCTTTCATTTTTAGGGATGACTCCAGTTCTATTCATCCATGCATCTATCCCCAGATTCTTTCAGGGCCATGAAAGTTTCTGTCCATTTCTGACTCTGTTGCTGTAATAAGTCAAACTTTTATTGGTTTAAATGTTGCATTCTTTTCTGATACCCCATTATGGAGATTGGATTAGTCTATTCCTTCATTTTTCATGCTGAGCACTATTCTAGTCTCCCTACAATTCCCTCAGTGTGGGTCAAGTTGTGTTACCAGTATCTCTGCAGAGACCAGCACACACCCTGCCCAAGTGCCAGTTTGATTCCTTGAGAAATCTTAGTGAGTTGACATAACCTTTCCAATCCCCAACCTAACTTAGGTCACTGGGAAATGGACTTATGCAATTTCCCAGTTGCAGTGAGGAAAGAAATAATGTGTGTACAATGTTAAAGTCAAAATTTACTTTAAAAGTTTTTTCCAGGCAGTGAGGCTGATGAGTAGAATAGATGAGACATCATGGATTGGAAGAAATACTTGACTTATTATCCACATAAACAAAGCACATGGAGAAACAATATGTATGCACTATTCCCAGAAAATATCCTGAGATTGCAGACTGAAATGAGCTATATTATAACATATGATCCAAAATTCATCCTTCAGGATCTAACTGGGTTTTTTTGCACAAACCCTTCCAAACCTCTCTCCAGATCTTCACCAAAAGGTGAGGATAACTAGACTCTATATAGCTTCACCTCTCATTATTAATTTATTTGCATGCATGTGGTTTTCCCCATCCTAATGCTTGTGGCATGGCACAGATGTCTGTTACTAAGAAAACTGAATGTGGACTTTGAGAATTTCAATGGGGTATAATAGTATTCTTGGGGACCTTAATTTTCTGTTCATATGTTTGTAAATATTCTTCATCTTCTCCCTCTTTTTATTTTTAATCTATTCCTCTACAGGGTCTTTCTGACTTGTATGTGTTCCTCTGAATTCACTGACTTCACACATTCCATTTCTTCTAACTCTGATACTCTCACCTCCTCCAATCCCATGGATTATTTCCCTCTGAATCCTCCCTCTGATCAGTATTGCCCATTTGACATAATAAATGAGATAAGTGTTTTTGTAGAAATGTGAAGAAATTGCTATGTGGAATCAGAGAAAGGAATTATTAATTTCACAAGCAGAGAGGGCTCCTGAAAGATTTCCTAGAGGAGTTAGAATTTGGGGACATTTGAGGAATGCACAAAATAGAAAGTTGGGAAGAGATTTAGGCAATGGGATAGAGCTTGCACAAAGAGAGTAGAGTAGTGTAGTGTAGTGTAGTTGAAAAACAGGACAGGTTGGAGGACGGAGGTCAGGAAAGATAGAGAAGGGCCTTGAACTCATGCTAGACTGTGAACTTCATTGTATGGGATCTGACAAGTAAGTGGTATATTTAAGGGGTGTACTTTAACTGGTAAAATATATGTATTAGAAACAATATTTCCTGGCAGAAAGAGGGAAGAATGGGTGGAAGGAGGGGAGAGACTAGAGGCAGGGAGACTAGTTAGGAGACAAGTCATCAGTTCTCCTCCTTCCTCAGAGCAGTGAGTATGCTCCCTGTTCCCCCTGTCTGCTCACTCCAGGTGTTGTAAAGCAGTTCTGGTTTCCAGAGCAGAACAATGAAAGAAGGGATGAGCATTGTTCGCAGTGTGTACCCTGAGTAAGGGTCTGGCACTAGAGTGCCTTCCATAGTGGGGATTTATAGTTGGAGTACAATATCTTGCATATCACAGGTGCTCAAAAATATTTGTTGACTGTATGGGTAAATGGAAAAAATCCCCTTCCCTGGCATTATCCTATCCACAGAGTCAGAAGTCCCCTTTTACACACTGCTGTGGAAAAATCTGATTCTTCTCAAATCTAGTTCTAGTACTATTTCCCCTCAGTTACATTTCCTTGAAAATTGAATCTGCACCCTGTTATTGCAGGCAGCCTGGGGGTTAGAAATAGTGTCAGAGCTGGGGAGACTCAGGTTCAGATCTTCACTTAGTAAGTGTGTGAACTTGAATGACTGTGTAACTTTCTAAACTTCCATTTCCTCACCTCTACCCTATCAATGAGAAAAAGGTTGCAGTGAGGAAAGACATAATGTCTGTAAAATGCTTAAGCCAAAATTTGGCTACAGCCCAGCCACAGGCACACAAAAGTACATGTGTAGGAGCTCTGAGGTTGAGGCAGAGGGAGAGCTGCAGAATTACAGCAGGGTCACTGTTGCTCCTCTCCTCCACTCCCCTGCTCCAGTCTTGTACCACCCCCACTTAGGCTCTTGTTTGAGGCCAATGCATGACCTAAGTTAGAATCAGAGAGGGTTCATCCCATTTAGCAGGTATAGATCTCAGTCCAAAAAAACAGAGTTGTACAAAATATTAACTTTATTTTTCTATAAATTTAACATTTCTAATTTGGACTCAATGTAATAGAAAGATAGAACCATAATTTCAGTCACTGTGGCATTCCTTCTCAGGAACTGCCTTTATCTGGGACTGAATATAAGTTCCAGCAGACTTTCATAAGGCAAATCATTGGGAGACCACATGTGGTCCTTTATAATATCAGGTGCCCACATCAACATTAGATGGAATGACCTCATTCCTCTTTGGTCTTTGTGGTTACTTCTGGATCCTTCCTTATCCTTTACCAAGAAGCTAGTTCTCTGGGTCATTTCTACACTTGGAAACTCAGGGATCTCTAGGACACCATCTGAAGACGCCTACCTACGTCATAGAGCCATCTCATGTGCAGCACAGGAGATGTGGGAAACCCTGGATTTTTGCTGCTTCCTGGCCCTTGCCCAGTAATTGGAGCACAGACTCAGCCAAATGCACGTGGACCTAGGTGTTTAGGCACTCTGTCACCACTGATCTTTTCAGTCCTAGGAACGCTTATTATTCTCTAGCTAATTTTTTAGCTTTACTAGGATTCTTGTGGATTGTTTCATCATAATAATCCTTTCCTTCTGTCCTCTGATTCCAAGTTTTTGAAATTCAAAAACCAGAAATAAATCTTCTTTTTCTTCTTCTTGAGGCAATGACTGCTGTTGCTGCTGAATTGGGGATGGGGGTGGGGAGTCAGGGGTATGAGTAATACAGTGGGGAAATGTTTGTTAATTTAAAGTCTTAGCCACTTCAGTTTTTACATTTTCTCTGGTTAAAAATCCAACTTCATTTTTTCCATATTTCACCTTCTTTTACTCTTGATATTATACATTGTCTAAAGCAATTTTCTCGTCATTACCAAGGGCATCCTTCTGAAGTTGTTCATGTTAAAGTAAGAAATAGGAATCTCATCTACCGGGCTATTCAGCGTATTATGAAAATAGTTTGAGATTAAATTGATCGGTCATTTAAAGCTAATGTACATATATACACCTCTATGGAAAGTATTTTGAAAAGCTGTAAAAAGGCATAATGAAACTCACTCTGTAATCCTTAGATTTGAGGCATTATTAGGACAGGAACTTAGGTGTCTTGTTTTAGTCCAGTTGCTAAATTATAATATCATATTTCTTTATTTAAAATCTAAGCCAAATTAGGAAAACTAGATAAATTCCGCTACTTTTCTTCCTTTTCCTAAAAGTTTCACATTTTTGTATCTCATCATTAAACATAGAATTTATTAGCAACTTGTTTTTTTCTGGTCCATTAGTTTTGCTTATAAACATTTCTATAAATATATCTCACAGAAATATTTGACAATTTAGTTTGTTGGGAAAAGGTCAGAGAGTAGTAATGTATTTTATTTTATTTATTTATTTATTTATTTTTTATAGTAATGTATTTTAAAATCTGGTTTCCCAAAGGAATAATTTAAGTAAAATGCAAAATAAGAAAAAAGTTTGGCAAAGGAACCAAGTAAGGCTTTCGGTCTTTTTACTAGACCATTATGATCAGATGGTTCCTTTATCAGAGTAGAATGTCTATGTCTGAAATAAATCTGAGCCTCCATCAGAATATAAATGAAATATATAATCACTTGGAATGTAAATCTTAAACACTGATTTGTGGAGATAGTCAAAATTTCTTTTTATTTGGTGTCCAAATTGATTCATAAAATTACTGATGATTTGTGACCAGTCATGCCAGAAAGCAGTAATGTTGTTGAACTTGAATTTTATATTTTGGCCAGTGATCATAAAGTAAATTAAAATGTTTTTCTAATATATAATTTATATTAAAGATTTACTGCACACAGGAATTCCTACAATAGCCTGCAGCTATAATCTTCAAAAGGAACCTTAGCAAGGCAGATTATAGAACTCTTTTATCAGATGAATAAGAAATGAAATAGAACATTTGTTCATAGAGATGTACATAACTTCATCTCTTATGTGCAACTTAAAAAACTATTATGTTGATGTAATGACTGATGTAATAGGATATATAAACCTTCCTGTAGCTAACCCTCAGCACTAAAACAGCCTATTAGGAGCTGAGAATCAGAAAATATTGGAAATGGAAAACACCTTAGACATCACTTAGTCTAACTAACTCACTTGTTTTACTAGCACAGAAATTAAGGTTTTAAACAGCTTTGCCCCAGGACACTCAATGATTAAACCCAGCCGAGCCAGTCTGGGGTCCTGGGCTTCCTGACTTTTATTGTCCAGTTATTGCAGAATTCTTATTTCCTGCTTTTTGAGAGATTGGGACAGATCTATAGCTTAACCATCTCATTCACGAAAAATACAGAATGGAGAATTTTTTTTTTAAACATCTTTATTGGAGTATAATTGCTTTACATTGTTGTGTTAGTTTCTGCTGTATAACAAAGTGAATCATCTATACATATACATATATCCCCACATCCCCTCCCTCTTGCGTCTCCCTCCCACGCTCCCTATCCCACCCCTCTAGGTGGTCACGAAGCACCGAGCTGATCTCTCTGTGCTATGCTCCTGCTTCCCAGTAGCTATCTATTTTACATGTGGTAGTGTGTATATGTCCATGCCACTCTCTCACTTTGTCCCAGCTTACCCTTCCCCCTCCCTGTGTCCTTAAGTCCATTCTCTACATCTGCGTCTTTATTCCTGTCCTGCCCCTAGGTTCTTCAGAGCCTTTTTTTTTTTTTTTAGATTCCATATATATGTGTTAGCACACAGTATTTGTTCTTCTTCTTCTGACTTACTTCACTCTGTATGACAGGTTCTAGGTCCATCCACCTCACTACAAATAACTCAATTTCGTTTCTTTTTACGGCTGAGTAATATTGCATTGTATATATGTACCACATCTTCTTTATCCATTCATCTGTTGATGGACACTTAGGTTGCTTCCATGTCCTGGCTATTGTAAATAGTGCTGCAATGAACATTGTGGTACATGACTCTTTTTGAGTTATGGTTTTCTCAGGGTATATGCCCAGTAGTGGGATTGCTGGGTCATATGGTTGTTCTATTTTTAGTTTTTAAAGGAACCTCCATACTGTTCTCCATAGTGGCTGTATCAATTTACATTCCCACCAAAAATGTAGGAGGGCTCCCTTTTCCAGAATGGAGGACTATTAAATAGTTTCACCTTTTAATTTTACTTTAGTTAAGGTTTTCTTTATGGTTAGGATTACAAAAAAAATTTCCTCTAACATTCCAAACACTTCTAATTATAGAGCAAAAGTCCAGCTCACCATGCATTACCCACTTTCTCCATATTTCATTTGTACATTCATTCTGTATTAATAAAATTGCATTCTAACCATTCACTTAAGTATTTTTCCCATTAGCAATGAAGTATTTCATGAGATCAGCTCTCATGGGATCAGCTATCATGTTTTTTTGTTTTTGTTGTTGTTGTTGTTTAATTTTTTCGGTACACGGGCCTCTCATTGTTGTGGCCTCTCCCGTTGCGGAGCACAGGCTCCGGATGCGCAGGCTCAGCGGCCATGGCTCACGGGCCCAGCTGCTCCGCGGTATGTGGGATCTTCCTGGGCCGGGGCACGAACCCGTGTTTCCTGCATCGGCACGTGGACTCTCAACCACTGTGCCACCAGGGAAGCCCAGCTATCATGTTTTATTCAGCTATTTTATTCCTAAATCCTTAGCACAGTTCATGGCACAATACATTTTTGGTGAACAAATGCTTGATTATCAATTTCTTGGAGGTAGTAGCCTTGTTCTATATTTGTATCTTTTGTATACATTAGGCTCTCAGTATATATTTTTAACACATAATACATAATGGACATGAATGAATGAACAAATGTTCATAGAGGGGGCTTTTGTAGATTTCTTAACTAGGAACAGTGGTGATTTTTTAAAGTAGTAAGTTGTGCATTTCTTAGTGCTTATGTGTAAAATGTTGTGGCCCTGGAAATGATATATTCAAGGTAAGACTGAAGTGTGATCTAGTGTTTGGAATCAGGCCTGAATATCTCAGAGAAAAACGTAACAAATAAATTTCACTACACAGGTCACTGGCTCAAGTTTTTATTTCATTCAGTCAATAGTGTAGTTGGTTAGAATGTTTGATTTTTGCACCAAAACTTTTTTCCTAGTGAATTAAAATCAACAACTAAGAGAGAAGACTAAATTGGGGCGCCACAATGAAATTGCGAGATATAGGAGTACAATTTTATACAGAAATAGGAAAGCCTTTTCAAGATTTAGTACTTCCATTCCTCACACATCTTGTTCTCCTCTTGTCAAGTTTACACATATAGAGAGAAAAGCAAAAAAGCACAAAGAAAGCGACTGCTTCATCTTTGAAAAAAAAAATTGAGCTTTATCTAGTTTGGCACTTAGAGATCCTCCCTTTGAGAATTTATTGTGAGAAAAAGACCCAAAAGATTGTAAGTACAGCTTTTGTTAGTTAATAGGAAGCAACGTGTTTGCATAGATGAGGACTTATGTTAACATAAGCTTAAAATTTGAAGCCTAAAATTATATTTGACAAGCTAAAATGTATTATTGTCACTACTCTGCTAGAGGTAGTATGAGAGGATCAAAAGATTGTTGGATTGGTCCTCATCTTCTGGGGGGGAGGAAGGGAAAGAGGGGGATGTCTGTGCCATGTCAGCTCCTCTGTTTCCTTCACTACATTAAGTTATTTAATCTTCACACATTCCTATCAAGTAGATATTATTGTCTTTATTTCACAGTTCAAAAAACTGAGGCTCAGTGAAATGAAATAATTTGTTGAAGGTCCTAAGTCGCTTGGCTACTTCTCCAGCCTCCCCTTCTACCGTTGTCTCCCTCCTCTATTCTACTGAGCCACAGTGGTATCTTTGCTCTTCCTTGAACATCCATGCTATTTCCTCTGTTCAGGGCTCTCTGCCTCTTGTTATTAACATGGTTGGATCTCTCCATTCAGTCTCTGGTGACATGTGAATGTAGAAAGGTCTTTCCTGATGACTCTATATTAAAAAATCTTATTTTGTATGCCATTTTTAGTAAGAGACATCATTACTTTGGGTACCACTGAGAAAGAAAAATGCTTCCAATTATCAAAAATGTGACAATTTTGTAAGATGCATCCTGATTTCAGAGATATTAGAACATGAAGAAAAAAATATTCTTAGGATTAATGAAACACAGTAGTATTTCTGGGCTTTCTCCAGTGTTCCCTTACCCTGCATTATTTCTCTTTGTAGCACTCATGACATGATGTTGTACATTTTCTTTATTATCTTCTCTCTCCACAGTATTGTTTTAGCTACCTATCAGAGCTTTGATTTGTTCATTACTGGTTGCAGAGACTGACTAAATGTGCAGCACACATATCTCTTCTTCCTGGGCACTCTGGACTACATTTCCTAGCCTCCTTCAGTTAGGTGAAGCCATGTGACAGACTTCTGGACAATGTGATATAGGTAGAAGTGAGGCCTTCCATCCCCAGGCATCTCCTATAAAACCATCCTTGTAATTCTCCTAGTGATCAGAGTCACTAGAGGGAAGAAGGTCTGGTCATGGTGTAGTGTAAAGCCCACCCCCATCCCACCACATTGACCTTCATTCGATTGTGCTGTGAAGGAGAAATAAATCTTCATTGATTAAAGCTACTGAAAATTGGACTGTTTTATTTTATCAGATAGCTTACCCTGACTGATGCATTGCTTTTGTTAAGTTAATAGGAAACAACGTGTTTGAATAGATGAGGATTTATGTCAAAAGCTTAAAATTTGAAGCCTAAAATTATATTAGAGAAACTAAAATGTATTATTGTCACTACTCTGAAGCACATAGCAAGCTTCTAATAATTTGTAACAATAGGGGAAATGAAAAGAATAGCAGGTTTGTGTTAAAAGATGACTTGTTTTGGTTTGTACATAAAACATCTGTGTGGGAGGGTGGTAGCCGCATCTTGTACCTCCTCTTCACTTCAGGTGGAAGAATTTGGAGGAGCTAAGGATATAGAGGTTTCAGTGTTCAATGTGTGTAAAAAGTGGGTTCAGTAGCATGAGTCAGTGGGGATTTGTGGAAGGAGAGGTGGTCAGAGAGAGAAATTTTGATGTAGGGATCATTATTTGCAAAAACTCTGAGTGATAATGGATTCAAAGTAGTAAGTAGGGTAGTTGAAATTGAGAAGGCTGAGGTGCTTAAAGGACCATTGAGTTTTAAAATCAGAAAAATGAATTTATTATGGGACAAAGAGTAAGATGATATATTATTTGTTGAGATAATCCAGGATGACAACAAATATTTACTTAGTTAAGAGAATGATATAGTCCTTTAAACACCATCTTCTTCAGGTGTCACCTTTATTTGTACTTTTACTTTGTCACTGATCTATCAGTAGAGCACTATCAGTAGACTTCCTTCTTGAGGTAGGTTCAAAGAGATCTTTCATGGGGGTGTTGACGTAAGTGATATCTGCAAAATTTTCGCCTGTATTTAAAGATCTGAACTTCTCATAAAACATTCATTATTACTAACAGTCCTATGGCTAGCTACAATTATCAGTATATATGGCTATGGTTTTCCTGAATATGAGTTTAAGTAACTCAGGAAATTACAGTGAAGCAAAAGGAACACATCAAAAATTGAGGAACTTTAGAGAAAGAGGCTCAGACTAATTCTGAATCACAAAACCTTTCCTTTTTATAAAGTGTGTAGTTCTGAGATCAAACATTCATTCACATAATTCTCTACAGAGCCCAGTATTCAGTTTGAATTTTCAATTCTTCCTCTTTAGATTGGTTTTGGAAGTTTCTGGGTATTTGACTGTTAATAAGGTACGTGTGTTTGTGTGTTTGTGTGTGTGTGTGTATGTTTGTGTGTATGTGTGTGTTCTCAGAATACAGAACTCCTCTATAATTAGGTATATCTGCTCCAGAAACTTTCAGCTTTCTCCCCCAGTTTGTCATTGCTTCTCTCTTGTTCCCACTGTTTAAAGAAGGAAAAGAAAGTGTTAGTGCTGATCAGGGTGATGATGTTGGACAGAGAAGAACAATTTTATTTATCTCTCATCTCCATATTAAAATGTCTGGGAAATGGTATCAAGGTTGTGGAATCTCAAAGATCTAAAAATAGGATTAATTTATCTCCTTCTCATCTTTCAGGGTTTAGCTTAGATGTTATCTCCTTTGGGAAACAGTAGGCAAATTCCCAAGGCTGGGTGGAGTGCCATTTCCAGGGATGCTTCCAGCATGCTGGGCTTCCTTCTTCACATACTGTCCCAAAGGGTAAGCTCATTTCAGAGGCAGAGCCTGTGTCTGCTTCATTATTGGATCTCTACGGCACAACCCAGGAATTCATAAAATATTCAATAAATATCTTTTGACAAAATAGTAAATGAGGTTCTCATTTTGGATGACAGAATCACTAGAGGCAGTGATTATTTCATGTCCCCAAGGTTATTTCAAGGTCCGCTGATCTAGGTTTAAATACATTTTAAAAAGGAAAAGAAGGGGAAAAAAAAACCCAGACTCCTCTTGGTTGAACACTAATTTCAAGTCAAATGTGTTTTTTTTTACTTAGTTTTCTTCATTATTCTCAGACTACTCAACATGAGTTTATTGGAATAGGCTCCCTTCTAATTTGTAACACACATTGAATAGACATTTGGCACAGCTTCATAGTAATCCATTTTACCTTCTAAATTTGCAGATTTTATGTTCCTTTGCTCTTCTTAGATTTCAATTTAGTGCCATGGGCTTTAGGCCATTATAAAAGTTTAAGTTTCAGGGTGGAAGTTTGAGTTGATTGCCATCCTAAGATAAAGCTGAATTGATTTGGTATTTTAAAGCGTAACCCATATATAGTAGTCATGAGAGAATTACACTCATCCTTAAATAAGAGCTCAGTTAAGCTGCAGCCCTAAGGCTCTTTGATTTTCCCTGTTAGAATGTTGTGAGAGGCAGGGTGACAGGGTCCTGCCTAGAGCCATTGGACCCATTGGCAGAAATCTGTCTTGGCAGTGGATTTGGAGAGATGAATTGAAGGGTGAGGGGGAAGGGGAAAAAGAGTTGAAACTAAAATAATGGGTACTAGGACCAGGTAGAGTAAGGAGAAGGAAATATTAATAATAGGAATGACAAAAAAATTAACAGCTGCTACTGTGCTCTTACAGATAAGACAGACATACAAAGAAATGAACAAATATTTATATCTATCACCTAAACCTAGAGTTTTTTCAGAGAGACAGAAAGTTGTATATAACTGTTATTTCAATAATGACCCAGGCCAGGAAGAATCAATGAATCTGGCATGAATAGTATGATAGATCAAGAAACTCAGGAAATCACAATGTAATTTGATTTTGTGGGGGACAGCACAGTGCCTAACATGTGTCAGCTGTTCAGAAAGTATTGGTTGATTGTTCTTGAATTTTGAATAAGACTCACTTAAAGTTAAGACTAAGAGGAGAAGAACTAGTTGCAGGATCAGGACCAGAACCTGAAAAAAGAAATGACTGTAATTGCCTGTTATTTGGGGCTATATCAATACCCTAGGAATGAAGGAAGGATAAGTGAGTTAAGAATCAAATTCAATATTATTTAATTAATTACTAACCAATATTTTAAATTTGATTTGTAATTATGTTTAGACTGTTATATTTTCTTTTTTCTCAATTAATTCCTTTTGATATTCTCATAAAGTCCCTATTAAACAACTTCTTCACTTATTAAGAAGAGACGATATTCATTGGAGTGAACACACAATATTAATGATCTCTTGGTGCTTCCTCTGGGCATGGCCCTGTCTGGTAAACAGATCTGAGACTCTATTTTCTAGCAATGCTTTTTGTATTTTGAGCACTCAGTAAATATTTAGTGACTGAACTGTTTGGTAGCCAAGTAAGTAATCTCTTACATGAGTATCACTTATACCCATATACCCACTGATGATGGAATTGTATGTGCTTCCTTAATGGTTCTGTATTGAACCTTCCTGCTTTACAAGAGAAAATATTTTTTCTTCAAAATGCGATGTTATAAGCTACATCTTAATTATTGGCTTTGTTTTTATAACTAAAAGAGCTATGGCTCTTTTATAGCTGTAACTGTAGAGGCACAGATAAGTCAATTATTTCCTCTGTCATAAGGATTTAATCTTTTTAACACTTGCCCAGTTGTCATGCAGTATTTTAAACTAAAAGAAATCATACAAACACAACCACTGCCAATTCAGTAGCATTGCACCAAAAAATTCTTTCTCTCTGATATTTCTGAATCAGTGTTTTTTCTAATATGTAACCTCTTGGGATTTGCCTCTCTATATTGTTAAAATGTATATTACAAGTTACATACAAAATGTTATAAAACCAAGGCAAATCATAGAACAAGTGACCACATTCACAACTTTAGTAAACTGTACATAAATCAAATGACTTATTCACTTGTTCTTCTCTGATGGTTCCACTCCTAGTTTTTCTCTTAAACTGAATTCCACAAAGAATTCTAGTTTAAGCAAAATTCTTGGGACATCTCTGGTGGTCCAGTGGTTAAGACTCCGAGCTTCCACTGCAAAGGGCTCAGGTTCGATCCCTGGTCAGGGAACTAAGATCCCATATGCTTTGCAGCGTGGCCAAAAAAACCAAAAAGAAATCCTTTGCACTCACTGACAGTTTGTGGGCTTATTCAGGAAATCTAATTAGTTTTAAATTAGTTTATCTGCAAATCACTTTTCCATTTCTGGTTCCGTCTAACAATTAATGGATTACTACTTATTAATGGCCCTAGGCCATTTGTGAAAAATTTTACTTTTGTCTGAAAGCTTGAATTGATGAATCTCTAACACTGAACCCCTTTTGTCAGTAGACTTTTTTCTAATGAACTGCAATGAAATTGAAAAAAGTAAATTCCAAGAAAATTTTGACAGGATCTTTTTATTGTAAAGCATAGAGACAATTGAATAAAAGTACCTGAAATGAAAAAAAAAAAAAAAAGTACCTGAAATGAAGTGGAGACATGAATAAGACCAAATGGATTTAGTGAAAACAATATATATTTTTAAACCATTAATATATTCAGATAAAGAGTGTTTCTCTGCTTCCCACTAGCTATCTATTTTACGTTTGGTAGTGTATATATGTCCACGCCACTCTCTCACTTTGTCCCAGCTTACCCTAGTGGGAAGCAGCCGCATAGCACAGGGAGATCAGCTGGGTGTTTTGTGACCACCTAGATGGGTGGGATAGGGAGGGTGGGAGGGAGGGAGACGCAAGAGGGAAGAGATATGGGGACATATGTATATGTATAACTGATTCACTTTGTTATAAAGCAGAAACTAACATACCATTTTAAAGCAATTATACTCCAATAAAGATGTCTAAAAAAAAAAAAAGTTTCTCTGTAAATTTCTACCTCCTTGCTCCTTTCAGATTCATCATTGTGTGCATCAACAAACTCTGAACAATTAATTTTTGTGCCTTACTCTTGAGGCAGCTAGGTAAATATTACTATTCTACTATTAGCTGTACAATGCTTGACATGCTCCATAGTATATAGTTGGGAAAGCTAATAATTAGGCTGTAAACTCTCAGGGGTAGAGAAATTAAGGAATTGGCCCCAAATCATAATGAATGTCACAGTAATTGTTATCTTTATATTCACAAGTTTTTGGCTTCTATACATAAAGCTTATCTCGCCATTTTTTTCCCTTGGTCTCCAATTCCCCTTCCCTAATCCCCTTTCCTGCCATTCTCCATGCTAATTATCCTCAAACAATTTCCCATACTAATTTGTTGACATGAATACCTCTTATTTTAAAATTCAATATATATCCCCTTGAGAAAAACTGTTCTGATTAAATAACATTAAAGAAACTTGAGGTGTAGATTATCTTTATTAATAGGAAGATGGTCCCTTAATTATGTTCCCCTTCACTGGCACACCTATCCATCACTTCAGCCACCACTGCATTTTTCCTTCATGAGAGCTGTTCACACACAAAGGCTAAATCCCTCCACCTCATAAGCATCTTCTTCACTGGTTTCCTCACTCTTGCTTACAAATGTACTCAAGTTTGTACCATTCTGAATACAGCAACAGAAAACTCACTCTGTTGTATTTTCCCCTTAAGCCACTTTTTGTCTCTCCTTCTTCCCCATCATTTGCTCTTTAACTCATTGAAATCTGGTCTATATTCCTGTCATTTGACTGAGATTACTGTCATAGAAATCATCAAAGATGCAGTAGTTGTTTAATGCAGTAGCATCATTAAATTTCTCATCCTCTTTTACTTTTCTGCAACATATAGCACTGTCGACCACATCCTTCTTTATTACAGCTTTCCTCCTCTTACTTCATATGTGACAGTATTTTCTTTCATTCTTTCCTTAAAGAATGAATTTCCTCCCCTCCTTTTGTTGTTTATTTCTCCTCTACTATCACTTTAAGTGACTAGCATTTAACGTTGCATCAGCATAAAGCAGATTCTCCCAAATATATCATTCCTGACCCAACTTCTCTCCTGAGTTTCATCTGTATTTCCAACTGTTTATTGCTCATTTCCTCTTCAGTATCCTTTAGCAATCTCCATCTTTAACATGTACAAGACAGAGCATCTATCTCCTGAAATCTGCTTTTCTTCCTAGATTACTATCTCAACTGTTTTTATCAAGCTCAAACCGAGGAGAATCACTAGACTTAGAGTCAAAAGTCCTGGGGTCAAATCCTGGATCAGGATCCAGATTAATTTTATGATTTTGTGTTTCTTCGCTAGAGCCTTCATTCCCTCACATGCAAAATAGTAATGAAAGTACTTCACAGAGTTTAAAAACAAATAAATGAAGGTTAAAAGTGAAAGCATCTTGCAAAATCCTAACTTGTAACTGTCACTTGATAAACATTAGTTTCCTTTTCTTTGTATATGTTGCCTACTTCCTGTAGAAGGAAGAGACTAACAAACAATAACTAAAACAAGCAGGTAAATTTATTAGTTAGAGATTTATTAGATAGAGATCTAACTTGTTCTTTTTAAGAACAAGGTAAAATGTCATGGTATGGATTATACTACCACTTATTAAACCATTCCTCTGTTAGACAGTCATGCTGTCTCTGAGTAGGAAAGAGTGATGCTATTAAGGCAGTCTCTTTTAGCAAAGCAAACATTTGGAGAAGGCATGGGGATAAATTTTTTTTTAACATCTTTATTGGAGTATAATTGCTTTATAATGGTGTGTTAGTTTCTGCTGTATAACAAAATGAATCAGCTATACGTATACATACATCCCCATATCCCTCACTCCTGCGTCTCCCTCCCACCCTCCCTATCCCACCCCTCTAGGTGGTCACAGAGCACCAAGCTGATCTCCCTGTGCTACGCAGCTGCTTCCCACAAGCTATCTATTTTACATTTCGTAGTGTACATGTCCATGCCGCTCTCTCACTTCATCCCAACTTACCCTTCCCACTCCCCATGTCCTTAAATCCATTCTCTACATCTGCGTCTTTATTCCTGTCCTGCCCCTAGGTTCTTCAGAACCATTTTTTTTTTAGGTTCCATATATATGTGTTAGCATATAGTGTTTGTTTTTCTCTTTCTGACTTACTTCACTCTGTATGACAGGTTCTCGGTCCATCCACCTCACTACACATAACTCAATTTCGTTTCTTTTTATGGCTGAGTAATATTCCATTATATATATGTGTCACATCTTCTTTATCCATTCATCTGTCGATGGACACGTAGGTTGCTTCCATGTCCTGGCTGTTATAAATAGAGCTGCAATGAACATTGGTACATGACTCTTTTTGAATTATGGTTTTCTCAGGGTATATGCCCAGTAGTGGAATTGCTGGGTAGTATGGTAGTTCTATTTTTACTATTTTAAGGAAACTTCAAACTGTTCTCCATAGTGGCTGTATCAATTTATATTCCCACCAACTGTGCAAGAGGTTTCCCTTTTCTCCACACCCTCTCCACCATTTATTTTTTGTAGATTTTTTGATGATGGCCATTCTGATTGGTGTGAGATGATACCTCATTGTAGTTTTGACTTGCATTTCTCTAATGATTACTGATGTTGAGAATTCTTTCATGTGTATGTGGGCAATCTGTATATCTTCTTTGGGGAAATGTCTATTTAGGTCTTCTGCCCATTTTCGGATTGGATTTTTTTTTTTTATATTGAGCTGCATGAGCTGCTTGTAAATTTTAGAGATTAATCCTTTGTCAGTTGCTTCATTTGCAAATATTTTCTCCCATTCTGAGAGTTGTCTTTTGGTCTAGTTTATGGTTTCCTTTGCTGTGCAAAAGCTGTGATGTTTCATTAGGTCCCATTTGTTTATTTTTGTTTTTATCTCCATTTTCTAGGAGGTGGGTCAGAAAGGATCTTGCTGTGATTTATGTCATAGAGTGTTCTGCCTATGTTTTTCCCTAAGAGTTTTATAGTATCTTACCTTACATTTAGGTCTTTAATCCATTTTGAGTTTATTTTTGTTTTTGGTGTTAGGGAGTGTTCTAACTGCATTCTTTTACATGTAGCTGTCCAGTTTTCCCAGCACCACATATTGAAGAGGCTGTCTTTTCTCCATTGTATATTCTTGCCACTTTTATCAAAGATAAGGTGACCATATGTGTGTGGGTTTATCTCTGGGCTTTCTATCCTGTTCCATTAATCTATATTTCTGTTTTTGTGCCAGTACCATACTGTCTTGATTACTGTAGCTTTGTAGTATAGTCTGAAATCCAGGAGGCTGAATCCTCCAGCTCCATTTTTCTTTCTCAAGATTGCTTTTGCTCTTCGGGTTCTTTCGTGTTTCCACACAAATTGTGCAATTTTTGTTCTACTTCTGTGAAAAATGCCATTGGTAGTTTGATAAGGATTGCATTGAATCTGTGGATTGCTTTGGGTAGTATAGTCATTTTCACAATGTTGATTCTTCCAATCCAAGAACATGGTATATCTCTCCATCTATTTGTATCATCTTTAATTTCTTTCATCAGTGTCTTATAATTTTCTGCATACAGGTCTTTTTTCTCCTTAGGTAGGTTTATTCCTAGATATTTTATTCTTTTTGTTGCAATGGTAAATGGGAGTGTTTTCTTGATTTCACTTTCAGATTTTTCATCATTAGTGTTTAGGAATGCAAGAGATCTCTGTGCATTAATTTTGTATCCTGCTACTTTACCAGATTCATTGATTAGCTCTAGTAGTTTTCTGGTAGCATGTTTAGGATTCTCTATGTATAGTATCATGTCATCTGCAAACAGTGACAGCTTTACTTCTTTTCCAATTTGGATTCCTTTTCTTCTGTGATTGCTGTGGCTAAAACTTCCAAAACTATGTTGAATAAGAGTGGTGAGAGTGGGCAACCTTGTCTTGTTCCTGATCGTAGAGGAAACGGTTTCAGTTTTTCACCATTGAGAACGATGTTGGCTGTGGGTGTGTCATATATGGCCTTTATTATGTTGAGGTAAGTTCCCTCTATGCCTACTTTCTGGAGGGTTTTTATCATCAATGGGTGTTGAATTTTGTCGAGAGCTTTTTCTGCATCTATTGAGATGATCATATGGTTTTTCTCCTTCAATTTGTTAATATGGTTTATCACATTGATTGATTTGTGTATACTGAAGAATCCTTGAATTCCTGGGATAAACCCCACTTGATCATAGTGTATGATCCTTTTAATGTGCTGATGGATTCTGTTTGCTAGTATTTTGTTGAGGATTTTTGCCTCTATGTTCATCAGTGATGTTGGCCTGTAGTTTTCTTTCTTTGTGACATCTTTGTCTGGTTTTGGTATCAGGGTGATGGTGGCCTTGCAGAATGAGTTTGGGAGTGTTCCTCCCTCTGCTATATTTTGGAAGAGTTTGAGAAGGATACGTGTTAGCTCTACTCTAAATGTTTGATAGAATATGCCTGTGAAACTATCTGGTCCTGAGCTTTTGTTTGTTGGAAGATTTTTAATCACAGTCTCAATTTCAGTGCTTGTGATTGGTCTGTTTATATTTTCTATTTCTTCCTGGTTCAGTCTCAGAAGGTTGTGCTTTTCTAAAAATTTGTCCATGTCTTGCAGGTTGTCCATTTTATTGGCATATAGTTGCTTGTAGTAATCTCTCATGATCCTTTGTATTTCTGCAATGTCAGTTGTTATTTCTCCTTTTTCATTTCTAAGTCTACTGGTTTCAGTCTTTTCCCTTTTGTTCCTGATGAGTCTGGCTAATGGTTTATCAATTTTGTTTATCTTCTCAAAGAACCATGTTTTAGTTTTATTGATCTTTGCTAATGTTTCCTTCATTTCTTTTTCATTTATTCCTGATCTGATCTATATGATTTCTTTCTTTCTGCTAACACTGAGGTATTTTTGTTCTTCTTTCTCTAATTGCTTTAGGTGTAAGGTTAGGTTGTTTATTTGAGATGTTTCTTGTTTCTTGAGGTAGGATTATATTGCTATAAACTTCCCTCTTAGAACTGCTTTTGATGCATCCCATAAGTTTTGGGTGGTCATGTTTTCATTGTCATTTGTTTCTAGGTTTTGGGTTTTTTTGCTGTACATGTGCCTCTCACTGTTGTGGCCTCTCCCGTTGTGGAGCACAGACTCAGGATATGCAGGCTCAGTGGCCATGGCTCACGGGCTTAGCTGCTCCGCAGCATGTGGGATCTTCCCGGACTGGGGCGCGAACCCGTGTCCGCTGCATCGTCAGGCGGATTCTCAACCATTGCACCACCAGGGAAGCCCCTCTAGGTATTTTCTGATTACCTATTTGATTTCTTCAGTGATCTCTTGGTTAGTTAGTAGTGTATTGTTTAGCCTCCATGTGTTTGTATTTTTTACATATTTTTTTCCTGTTATTGATATCTAATCTCATGTGTTGTGGTCGAAAAAGATACTTGATATGATTTCAATTTTCTTAAATTTGCCAAGGCTTGTTTTGTACCCAAGATATGAACTATCCTGGAGAATGTTCCATGAGCACTTGAGAAGAAAGTGTATTCTGTTGTTTTTGGATGAATGTCCTATAAATATCAATTAAGTCCATCTTGTTTAATGTATCATTTAAAGCTTGCATTTCCTTATTTATTTTCATTTTGGATGATCTGTGCATTGGTGAAAGTGGGGTGTTAAAGTCCCCTACTATGATTGTGTTACTGTCAATATCCCCTTTTATGGCTGTTAGTATTTGCCTTATATATTGAGGTGCTCCTATGTTGGGTGCATAAATATTTACAATTTTTATATGTTTTTCTTGGATTGATCCCTTGATCATTATGTAGTGTCCTTCTTTGTCTCTTCTGATAGTCTTTATTTTAACGTCTATTTTGTCTGATATGAGAATTGCTACTCCAGCTTTCTTTTGATTTCCATTTCCATGGAATGTCTTTTTCCATCCCCTCACTTGCAGTCTGTATGTGTCCCTAGGTCTGAAGTGTGTCTCTTGTAGGCAGCATATATATGGGTCTCATTTTAGTATCCATTCAGCCAGTCTATATCTTTTGGTTGTAGCATTTAATCCATTTACATCCATTTACATTTAAGGTAATTATCAATATATATGTTTCTATTACCATTTTATTCATTGTTTTCCATTTGTTATTGTTGGTCTTTTCCTTCTCTTGTGTTTCCTGGCCAGAGAAGTTCCTTTAGCATTTGTTGTTCTTAAGCTGGTTTGTTGGTGCTGAATTCTCTTAGCTTTTGCTTGTCTGTAAAGGTTTTAATTTCTCCATCGAATCTGAATGAGATCCTTGCTGGGTAGAGTAATCTTGGTTGTAGGTTTTTCCCTTTCATCACTTTAAATATGTCCTCCCACTCCCTTCTGGCTTGCGGAGTTTCTGCTGAAAGGACAGCTGTTAACCTTATGGTGATTCCCTTGTATGTTGTTTGTTGCTTTCCCTTGCTGCTTTTAGTATTTTTTCGTTGTATTTAATTTTTGATAGTTTGATTAATATGTGTCTTGGCATGTTTTTCCTTGGATTTATCCTGTATGGGACTCTCTGTGCTTCCTGGACTTTTGACTATTTCCTTTCCCACATTAGGGATGTTTTCAACTATAATCTCTTCAAATATTTTCTCAGTCCCTTTCTTTTTCTCTTCTTCTTCTGGGACCCCTATAATTCAAATGTTGGTGCATTTAATGTTGTCCCAGAAGTTTCTGAGACTGTCCTCCATTCTTTTCATTCTTTTCTCTTAATTCTGCCCTGTGGTAGTTATTCCCACTATTTTATCTTCCAGATCACTTATCAGTTCTTCTGCCTCAGTTATTCTGCTATTGATTCCCTCTACAGAATTTTTAGTTTTATTTATTGTGTGATTCATCATTGTTTGTTTGCTCTTTAGTTCTTCTAGGTCCTTGTTAAACGTTTCTTGTATTTTCCCCATTTTGTTTCCAAGATTTTGGATCATCTTTACTTTCATTACTCTGAATTCTTTTTCAGGTAGACTGCCTATTTCCTCTTCATTTGTTTGGTCTGGTGGGTTTTTACCTTGCTCCTTCATCTGCTGTGTGTTTCTCTGTCTTCTCATTTTGCTTAACTTACTGTGTTTGGGGTCTCCTTTTTGCAGGCTGCAGGTTCTTAGCTCCCAGTTTTTTTTTTTTTTTGGTGTCTTCCCCCAGTGGGTAAAGTTGGTTCAGTGGGTTGTGTAGGCTTCCTGGTAGAGGGGACTGGTGCCTGTTTCTGGTGCATGAGGCTGGATCTTGTCTTTCTGGTGGCCAGGACCACATCTGATATTGTGTGTTTTGGTGTCTGTGACCTTATTATGATTTTAGGCACCCTCTCTGCTAATGGGTGGGGTTGTGTTATTGTCTTTTTAGTTGTTTGGCATAGGGTGTCCAGCAGTGTAGCTTGCTGGTCATTGTGTCTAGCTGGGTCTTAGCGTTGAGATGGAGATCTCTGGGAGAGCTTTCACCATTTGATATTACTTGGAGGTGGGAGATGTCTGAACTTGGCTCTCCCACCTCAGAGGCACAGGCCTGACATCCAGCCAGAGTACCAAGACCCTGTCAGCCAGGTACCATGTGTTATTTTAAGAGCACTCTTAAGTAACATCCTGATTGTGTTGGTATAACTTTACTTTTGAACTGAGAGTTGCAGTGGATGGAATTTTTGCCTTCCCCAGATTGTTGAAGGTTATGATTTTTGTTTTTGGAAACCCCACCACCTCCTTATTTTTATTATTATTTTTGCAAGAAAAGTAAAAAGAGAGTTGGAGTGGAGGTGAGATTTTTGATCGGGAAAGCCTTGTATGCCCTCCTTCTCTGTCTTCCGCTTCTCTATCTCTGATTAGTTCAAATCCAGCAGCAGATTGAAGCAGGAGATGATTCCCATGGGGATAAATTGACAGACTTTGGGGAGGCATGGAATTCAGGTTTTGTAAGACTTTCAGGAGTAGAAGTGATTTGAAGTTATCTGTAGAAGAATGGTTTCTTGGTTCAGATTGATTGGCTGACTCTCAGAAATTTTTTCGCAAGGGAACTTGTTATCTTTTGAATAATGGTTTTAATTCCTGTTTTGGTGGTTTCTCATTACAATGGCCCCAGAACACCCAATCTTGTCCTATGAGAATGGGATCTTTGTTTTTGTTTTTCTCATTTTTTTTCTTTCCTTCCTGCCTTTTACCAACTTTCAATTGATCAACCATCTTGCTCATTCAACTTCCAATATGTTTTAAACTGCTCTCATTGTCTCTCTCCACTGCTTGTTCCCTAACTCACCCTTTCATTACCTTTCAACTACACTTTGGTAATGGCTTTAGAATATCCTAACCCAATCTCTCACTCCCAGTCTACAATTCTAATCCAATCTCTACAGTGATGCCAGAGATAGTCACCTAAAACACAGGTCTGATAATATCGTCATACTAATTACAAATCTTTGATGATTTCACTGAGTTTACTGCATTGTTTCTCAATATCAGTATCACCTGAGTACTAAAATGCAGATTCCTGGGTCACATGTGGCTAGATTCTAGGATCTGAGTTGTAATAAGTACTCCTAGAATGTTATACTGAAGTTTGAGAACTACTTGCCTGTAGGCTACAATTCATATTCCTTAGCACAAGAAACCCTAATGAACTGACTTGGCAACTTCATATTTTGTCACTCCCCATGCACCCTATGTTGTAGTCACACTGGGCTGCTCACCACTCCTCAAACATAAACAGAAAATCTTCTTCTGTTTTCTCTGTACATTCTGGTCTTTCAGCTTGAAATATTGGTTCAGCTTATATACTCCCATTAATCCTTGTGAAACAGGAGGGAAGTGGGCAGAGTGCAACCTTTAAAAGAATGACATAGCCATAGGACATGACAAAAACTGGTTAGAATCAACTAGGCCCAAGATGGTGGAAGATTCGATTTCCAACAGACCTTGAGCCTCATATGCTCGTTGTAATACAATAGCTAAATGACACACCCACCAGCACAATTACAGTTCTGAAGCCAGCCATAAAAGGTCAGAAAGTGGGCAGTGGCCCAATTCCTGGAAATCCCCAACCCTTCCCCAAAATAATTGGAACAATCCTCCCACTCATTAGCCTATGAAATTACCCAGCCCATAAAAACTAACCACACTGTATTTCAGGGCCTCTCACCTTCTGAGATGGCCCACACTCTGTCTGTAGAGTGTGTTTCTCTCTAAATACATCTAACTCTTACCTATTATTTTGTCTCTCGCTGAATTCTCTCTGCGACGACACATCAAGAACCTGAGCTTCATTAAGTCCTGAGAGCAGGAGTGTGATCTCAATTAAAAGACGTGGGTTCATGTCCCATCTGAGTTGCATGGTTTCACTTGGAGGCCAACTTTTTCCCAAGATAATTAATTTTAACCTCATAGAGGTTTCTATGCCTTTTTGTGTACTTTGTGATTGTAAAGGGTAGAATTAACTGCCTCCTTTACCTCTGGTGGAACTCTGATTTTTCATACTCTTAGGCCTCCTAGATCTGTCCTCCAAGTATTTTACTTTTCCTTCATGGATTTCATCTCGTTGTGTTTTTCTCTGTTTGTTAGACATGTGTTCTACCTAATCAATTACCATCCTTTTAAAAACTTTCTATTGACATTTTAAGAACTACCATATGACCCAGCAATCCCATTACTGGGCATATACCCTGAGAAAACCATAATCCCAAAAGAGTCATGTACCACAATGTTCACTGCAGCTCTATTTACAATAGCCAGGACATGGAAGCAACCTACGTGTCCATTGACAGATGACTGGATAAAGAAGATGTGGCACATATATACAATAGAATTATTACTCATCTGTAAAAAAAATGAAATTGAATTATTTGTAGTGAGGTGGATGGACCTAGAGTCTGTCATATGAGTGAAGTAAGTCAGAAAGAGGAAAACAAATACCATATGTTAACACATATATATGGAATCTAAAAAAAAAAATTGGTTCTGAAGAACCTAGGGGCAGGACAGAAATAAAGATGCAGACATAGAGAATGGACTTGAGGACAGGGGGAGGGGGAAGGGTAAGCCTGGACAAAGTGAGAGAGTGGCATGGACATATATATACTACCAAATGTAAAATAGATAGCTAGTGGGAAGCAGCCACATAGCACAGGGAGATCAGCTTGGTGCTTTGTGACCACCTAGAAGGGTGGAATAGGGAGGTGGGAGGGAGATGCAAGAGGGAGGAGATATGGGGATATATGTATATATATAGCTGATTCACTTTGTTATAAAGCAGAAACTAGCACACCATCGTAAAGCAATTATACTCCAATAAAGATGTTAAAAAAACAAAACAAAAAACTTTCTATTGACATTTTAAATTAAAAAATCAAGTTGATGAGGGCACAACAATTAATACATTATAGGATTGTAATTATAATTAAATATATAAATATAAACATATAAAAAAATTTAGCCTATAGTATCTATTGGTGACATGTGGTAGTTTTTAGTATTAACGTTTGCATACAGCACCTCCTCTTTGTGTTGTGAAGCCATGTTCTTTATCATTTCCTTTTCCCCTACAAACACAGAACAATATCCACCTCATGGCTATGCTAAATGAATATCACCTAAATTAATGAACAAAGAAAGAAATAATGTTTCTGACTGAGATTGCTTCTGCATTAGACAAAGCTATATGCACACTTGGAAAAGCTTTAAACTGAAATAAACTTTCTTCATATTCTATTTTCTCTTTCTCTCCAATCTGTAATTGTTTCTATTTTAAACACAGTTAGCTCAACAACATGAATGACTAATTAGAAAGAGGCTGAATTCTAGAGACATACCATGGCCAACGAGATACAAGACAGAAAAATGTGCCATAGATGATCTTAATATTCAGAAAACTACAGCATTGGACAATGGTACCCTGCTCCTTTATTTCATCCTATACTAAGTCAGCCACATGTTATTGGCATAGTTTACTGTTGTTGTCAAGTGTAAACATTGCCTTAACTCCAGGAAATTTGTTTCTTTACAAAATATATGAAAAAAACTATTTTAAAATAATAGGGCTTCCCTGGTGGCGCAGTGGTTGAGAGTCTGCCTGCCGATGCAGGGGACATGGGTTCATGCCCCAGTCCGGGAAGATCCCACCTGCCGCGGAGCGGCTGGGCCCGTGAGCCATGGCCGCTGAGCCTGCACATCCGGAGCCTGTGCTCCGCAACGGGAGAGGCCACAACAGTGAGAGGCCCGCGTACCACACACAAAAAAATAAATAAATAAATAAAAAATAACAGAATGGTCCATTCTTCCTAGTTGTAAGCATTTACTCAATGACAAGGGCATCATAAATATTTCTGAATCATATAGAATCAGAAAGAAAACATGGTAAATCTAACACTTCACTTCTTTCCATGGAATAGGAAGCTGGAAACATTGCTTCTATGTTTCTATGGGGGCTGCCTTATGGATCATGGATTGTGGACAGGTCAGAACATTTATCTCTTGATTCAGTCATCTATGTAATTGATGAAATTTTTTAATTTTCTATTTCAATGTCTTTTGACTGAGAATCTTCTATTTTTGTGGCCTTTAAAATGAGACCTGCAAGTATGCCATTCTTCTAGCAGCAGTGTCTCAACATATGTATTCTTTATTATTTTATCTTTTCAGTGTGAGATGTTATTTGTATCTTTCTACAAGCTGAAAGAATTTCTTATGCCATTAGTATGTCTTATATGTTCATTGTTTTTGGAAACTATGCTTGATCTTTTTATATTATCTGCATACCACCCGTCCTACTTCTTCTTTTTTTTTAGATTCCATATATATGTGTTAGCATATGGTATTTGTTTTTCTCCTTCTGACTTACTTCACTCTGCATACTCCTTCTTAATACATTTAAATTTTCCAGCAAAGAAACAAAACAAAACAAAACATTCTCAATTAGAACCTTAACTAATGGATTTTAGTTAAAACTCTGCCATTGAAATCCAAAACTTTACTTTAAAAAGTTGCGCCGGGATCTCATTTTTATATTTAAAATTTTCTATAAAATATTGATAAAATTAGGACATTGATTAATATAAAAGACATTTTACTAAAATTAAATGATTGTTGAATGAATCAAACATAAATCAATTTTGCTATCTACATGAATTAATGTATTTTTTTCATTTGTCAAACATAAAGTATTATTGTATTACCAGGTACATTCTAGCCTCTGAGTGTACAGTGATCTATTGGATCTGGTCCACTTCCTTCAGAGAGTTCATATTTTGTTTGAGGAGACAGTCAAACAGGTAATTCAATAGCGATGAGTATAATAATAGAGCCATTGATAGGTGCAGTGCTAGCAGAGAGGAAGGAATGATCAGTTTTGCCTTGGACACTACAGTTGTGTCTGGGAGGTTTCACTGAGAAGATAATAGTGAAATTAAGGCTTGAAAGGTAGATCAGCAAAAGATAGAAAGTCATTACAAATAGAAGGAAGAACATGTCCAAAGGCAAGAAGACATAAAAATACATGGTATGTTTTAGGGAATGCAAGTGTTTTAGTGTTTTTAGAGTATAAGATTTGAGGAAGGGAGTTGCTGGAAATGACCCTGGATTGATATAGTGAAGCTAATTATATATTTAGATGAAACACATTTTAAGGGATTTTCATTCTAAGATTTACCTTTCATGTAATCTAGCTGTAGTATACATAAACCCAAATACTAAAATAATCCACCTTTGTTCACCAAGATAGGAAATGTATAAAAGCTAGATAAAACAATTTCCATGGGTATTTTGGGAAATCACAAACTATTCATGGACACATAAATAAGTTCAAAGCAACTCATATACAGACAATGAAAGTACATTTGAGTTACAAGTAAAACTAATATTATTAAGTATGAGAATGAGTAATTACAATACTAATACAATGATGAGATTGAAATAAATTTTGATTTAAAAGTTTTGATTTGGTAATTCCAGTACAAGCTATTTGAAATAAGCAGTCTAATGTTCCATCTATTTATCATTCAAGAAATGATTCAAGTGGATAATTAAAACTTGGCTGAGTCACACTGATTTCATCCAAATAAGACAACGATATAAATACTTGGAAAATTGAAAGTATTTTTTCTTTTCCTAGAGGTAAGGTTCTTTAAGGGTTAAGGGAAATGAAGGATTATTTCTAGTTGGACAGGGCAGTATTTTAGAGTTGTGGTTATGAATGGTGGACATGTATTAAGTTTTCAGACTTAATGATAAATGAAATATATTCAGGAAAAATAGAGTGAAGTAATATTTAGCAGCTGACCAGAAATTTGGGCTAATGGGATTTAATACTATTCAATTTATTTCATAAATTATGACAAAGTTATAACTTCGTTAGCTATTACTCTTCAGATTGCCGTTGTAGAATCATAAATAGCTCAAGCAAAAAGGAAAGTTTGTTGGCTTCCATTACTGAAGAGTCATGTAAGTCTATATCCAAGGGTTCAAGCAATGTCATTATTACTCTCAGTCTTACTCACTGTTGGCTCCATTTTAGGCAAGCCCTTCCTTCTTTCAGTAATGGCCAGCATTTTCAGATGCATATGCCATCCTCTTAGCAACCTCTGCAAGAAGAGAGCTTTTCTTTCACAATTATTCTAACACACTTCCCACGATTGGCTGTGTTTGCATTAACTAAGGTTCCAAGCTCCTCACTGAACTAATCACCATACCTATTTGTTGATTCCTGGGCCTGGTTCATATTGTCCCATAAAACCCCTTGAAGCACAGAGGTAGGGCCAACCTGAGAAAATCATATGATCTCAGAGTTAGGAAGCAGTTCTCCAAATGGAAATCAAGTAGGTCTTGGGCTGGTAAATATAATAGTTATCTATTGTCATCATCTTACATTTTACTTTCTTAATTTTGAACTTGGTATAAACTGGGCTACTGCCAATTTTTTATTTTATCAAAATTCACTAGAACAGGGAGCACTAAGATATGTTCTTACTTGACGAAACCTTACATACTAGGTGTTGTATGTTTCAAAGTAGACGTAAATGATTGGAATCATCCAGCTCTAATACAAGTTACTGCCAACTCACTCTTGAACCCATGTTCCTAATGCATTCATAGCCTGTAATGTAAGAGAGCTACAGTTCAGGAGGAAATTAGGGTCAGAGAGAAGACATGGTACAATGAGAATGTACTTTTATCACAAAATTCAAAAAATTAAATATTTACATACAACCCACATTGATTCAAACAAATATTTTATAGTGCCTATATTTCCCTGTTCTCAAGCGGCTCAAAAACCAGTGGAAAAAAAAGCAATGAATTAAAAGATGATTTACAATGTAGTAAATGTGTTTGTTGGAGGAGGCTATGGGCACCCAGAGAAGGGATATTTTTCTAAGGTGTAAAATGGGATGTGGACGTTGTGGGCAAATGTTCTGGGAAGAAAATGTGATCTCTGGGTATTGTTGAAACATAATTTCAATGTTCTTCAATGACTTAAAAATGAAATTTCGGGGCTTCCCTGGTGGCGCAGTGGTTGAGAGTCTGCCTGCTGATGCATGGGACAGGGGTTCGTGCCCCGGTCCGGGAAGATCCCACATGCCGCGGAGTGGCTGGGCCCGTGAGCCATGGCCGCTGAGCCTGCGCATCCGGAGCCTGTGCTCTGCAACGGGAGAGGCCACGACAGTGAGAGGCCCGCGTACCACAAAAAACAAAAACAAAAGCAAAAACAAACAAACAAAAAAAATGAAATTTCGTAACTCTTACAAAGAGTAATAGGCAAAGAAAGAAGGTAACCTGTGTTTCATTTCCTATAAATTGCTTTAGTGGAAATATATTCCACTGACCTCTCATGATTTTTAGCTTATTAATTTTATAATACTCCTGTCCTCTACATTAGCAGTCAAGGATAGACTTTTGAAATGGAGGAAGAACAAGAAAACCGGTAAATAATTTAAAAGGATACTGTGAATAAGGTATTTCTTTTGAAGTCCTCTGAGTATACTCAACAGAATGCTGGTTTTATTCATGAGTAATTAGAAAAAATTGCTGCACACAGCTGTTTTTATCAAAGGGCAGAGAGACTCAATGGAAAGGGGGAGGGAAATATCAACTTGTGGGTGCCTACTTCTTTCCAGATGCCAGATTATATGCCCCCTGGACTCTAAGACATGATAATAGAGTTCTTGTCTCACCCTGACCAGTGAATCAGTCCATGGGTAGTCTTGGACACTTCTTTTTTCTTTTGCTTCCTTACCTGAAAAATTGGAATAATGTTTATATTTCTTACTTTAGCAAGTAGGAATGACTACTTTCTCTTCCCTTTCCCTTCTTCCTCCTTCCTGCTACTTCTTCCTTCTACTACCTTGTTTTTCTTTTTTTTTCATTAGAGTCCACTGAATATGGCACTGTGGTTAGTGCTGGGGATACAAAGATGAAAATGGCATAGTTCTTTTCCTCAAGAGATCACAGGCAGCAGGGAAATGGAATAGTGAAGAAGCAATGCCAGTATAGTGTGATCTATGTTCCGGGAGGAAGAGGGAATTTTACCTCAGGCTGCTGGTAGTCTCTTAATAGTGGAGAAAAGAAAAATATGTCTGCAGCATATGCACAGACTTCTTAACAAATAATCAAACTTGAAGGGGAGTAAACAGCAGTTACTTTAACATATTAAATTACTCAATGAGTCATGCCAGCCATGATCATAGTACCCATCCACTGGACCTTTAGACCTGTATAAGAGGACTTTTTTTATGATGGTGTGTTAGTAGGGCCACTGCTCTCTCTACCTGTTCCACAGCAGTGACCATGAGTTACTGACATCCCAGGGCTCTGGTGAGGATAAGTGATATTTAAAAATTTCATTTACTATGTATTCAACAAATACTTACTGTGGACTTACTCTATGCAATGCACTGGCTAAGCACTGAGAAACCAATGCAAATAATACATTTTTCTTGTCCTAAGGAGTTTCAGGTCTAGAAAAAGGAAACAGTCATGTGGAAAGTTATTACAATACAGTGTGTTGAGAGCAATAATACAAGGATGTTCTGTCCAAGGTATCAAGGTGGCTCAGAGGAGGAAGTTTTCTTTTCTGACACATCAGGGAAGGCTTCACAATGGATAAAAATTTGGGTTGGGTCTGGAAGAATGAGTGAAAGTTTGGTAAGTGGATGTTAGCATGGGTGGGTGTGGGAGATGGGAAAGGCATTCTGGGCAATGGGAAAACTATGTTCAAAGACAGGAAAGCATGGAACAGTATGCTGTTTGAGGAACTTTAAGAGTTAACTCTGGCTGAAACACAAAATACATGCAGGATGTTGAAGCTGGGGAAGTTGAGAAGAAGAAGGAAGGCCAGACATTGGGTTTCACATATCATACTAAGGAGACTAGATTTCTTGTTATAGGCATTGTGGACTCACTGGGGGCTTCAAAACAGTGATGTGAATTATAAAGGGCATCTCTAAAATATAATAAATAACTTATAGAAATTGATACTTAAAAAAAGATGGTTTATATTTGTTTTGGCAAACACTTGCCCAGAAAATGCTTATGTCTGAAACTAAGCTAATCTGTCTCTTCTCTTCTAATATCACACAGTGTTATTCATTGTGGGTATAAGAGGCTATTGAAATGGTAGAAATAAAGAGTATGGACCAAGAATCAATCCATTTATATGTGGAAAGAGAACTAAAAGCTCTCATCACAATGGAATCATTGTTATCTGCTTGGTTTCTTTTGATCATAACAGAGCTATTATCATTTACTAGTTTTTCTGGGCACCAGAAAACATATCTCTATTCTAGTAAAAGATCAAATGTTGTATCTATTATATACGCTTTTCCTCACACCCAGACTTTAAATAGTAGTTGTTTCAAATTCATATTATATTACTATACTAAAAAAATAGGTAAAATATATTCTATGATAGTCTTTTTTTCCTGCTTTTTCTTCCTTTATTTAATTAATTAATTAATTTTAAAAATTTTGGTATATACTTTTTTTTGAATTTTTGAATTTAGTTTAAATTATTTTTTTATACAGCAGGTTCTTATTATTTTTCTTCCTTTAAAAATGAAACCAAGTAAATAGTTTCTATTTTGTATAATGGGAATTCTCTTATTGTCTAAGAAGATCAATACTAAGATTTTGTTTGATAAAAAGAAATGCTACAGAGAAAAATAATGAAAGTAACAGTTTCCCATTTGCATATATATTTTTCCTAAAATATTTCACAATTTAATTCTCATAACTTGTGAGGTAGGCAGGGAAGATGCTATTATTACTATTTTACAGATACTTCCTTCAGATTTAGTGATTTTTCAAAACCAGTGACTTGGACGCTGGGGACTAAAGGTCCACAAGAAGTACTGTGGAACTCTAGGAAATAACAAAAATTATGAAGTTTAAAGATTCAGTGCCTCAAAAATACACAAATTTATATATTTCTTTAGAGGTGAAATGAAGAGGTTTAACCAAAGATGTCTGAAGTCTGTTTATGTTAATGTCTATCCATCGTTCCATGAATAAATGCTGTGTTCACTGTATGCGTGGTTCCCATCGCCCAGAAATTTAGTAGATCATTTCAGGCCATCGTGTATGTTGGTCCAGTATTTATTCCAGAGACAAGGATGGAGAATCTCTCATTAATACTGTGTCTTTAGATAAATGTTTGCTTTGTACTAGAATGAACATTATTGTTGTTAATTTATATTTTATGTGACAGCTACTCCCAAACATTATTTGAACTGACTAAATAACCATAGCCAGCATTAACTGAGATCCCACTCTGTACCAGGATGTGTGGGCTCTACATCCATTTTATAATTTAATGCTCCAGTAATGTGGTAAGGTAGGTAATAGGAGTATTCTTATTACCTTCATGTTACAGATTAGGAAATTTAGGCACAGTGGAATCAAGTCAGAGTGAAGAAGGCTAAGGATTTCATTCCTATCCAAGTCTAGTCAACTCCAAAATCCACTTGCTATAAAGTCTCTCTGACATAAAACACACATGAAATATGAGAGGGGGGGAACTAAAAACAGAAGAAGAGTTTTTAGAAGGAGGATATGGATAACAATAACTTAGTTGCTACAAGTGTCTGTTATATCCGCCTCCGAGTTTCCTGACAAAACAAAAAACATGAAAGTGTTTGGGTTGGAAGTAATCAATCTGACAATCGAAATATATATTCATTTTTTTCTTGACAGTAAATTTTTAGAACTATTTTTCTTATACGTCTGTATGATAAAGATATTGAATAAGACAATGGTTCACATCTTTTATAAAAAATTTTGCAAAAGACAGAAATATACTTCAAATGGATGTGGTATCTTGCTTGAGATTTGCCAAACTTTTTGGGTTGGTGGTTTGCTGTCTTTGATCAAATATTTGATTATTTTTAGTCAATATTTCTTCAAATATTTTTCGGCCCTCTTTTCACTCTCCTTGCTTTCTGAGAGTCTAGTTTCATATGTTTTATTTTATTTATTTTTTAACATCTTTATTGGAGTGTAATTGCTTTACAATGGAGTGTTAGTTTCTGCTAAAGTGAATCAGCTATATGTATACATATATCCCCATATCTCCTCCCTCTTGTGTCTCCCTCCCACCCTCCCTATCCCACCCCTCTAGGTGGACACAAAGCATGGAGATGATCTCCCTGTGCTATGTGGCTGCTTCCCACTAGCTATCTATTTTATATCTGGTAGTGTATATATATCCACAGGCAGATGTTTGAACCAATTCAAAAGAAAAGCCAAAACAACACATATTTATATATTGGATTGGCTAAAAAGTTCGTTCGGTTAGTGAATACATTGTTCAATAAAATTCTTGGTGAAAATTAAAAATGTCTCATTTTTACTTAAAACCGAACAAACTTTTTGGCCAACCCAATAAAACAAAGGAATTTTGCGTGAATTGCAAATGGAGACAAAAATGATTTTCCACCAGGGAGCTGGATGGGGGAGGGAGGTAGACACAGTTCAGTTCGTATCACACAGGACAGAGTTGCAAAGAAAATGAACAGAGCTATAATCTGATTAATCCACACTGTATGCTATAGAAAATGTATAATTTTCCATTGAAAAGCATTTTTTTTCAACAAAATTAATTTGGTAGAAAAATCACAACACTTACAAAATATAAGCACATATATAGATTCAAAACACTCACAAAACTATAAGCACATATATAGATTCACAAGTCCTTTTTCACTAAGAGTTTTTAGTAACCAAAACCCTAACCATGCTCCATTTTGATATCGGGGAATAGATGTTAAGCTTTAGCTTTAAGGTGGTATTAATGTAATGTTACCAAGAAATTCTAGACTCGGACTATTTTCAGATGAAATTCCAGAGTTTCTCAAAGTCTGGTAAATCAGTTTCATCAAAATTTTCCAAGGGACCGGTAAAACACAAATTTCTGAGTCCCACCTCTGATCTATTGAATCTGAATCTCTGGCATTGGCACCTGGGGATTTACGTACATAAAACGGTTTCTAGGCAATTCTTAGGCCCAAGAAAGTTTTGGGGCCCCAGTCTTAGAAAATTGCTCAAGCCTCTAAAGTGACTTATTTTTGCCCTGAACTTCAGGTCTATTTCATCAAATGTTACCTTGTAGGGCCAGTTTAGTTTTTTTTTTTTTTTTTGATCTATTAAAAAAATTTTTTTAACATCTTTATTGGGGTATAATTGCTATACAGTGGTGTGTTAGTTTCTGCTTTCTAACAAAGTGAATCAGTTATACATATACATATGTTCCCATATCTCTTCCCTCTTGCATCTCCCTCCCTCCCACCCTCCCTATCCCACCCCTGCAGGCGGTCATAAAACACCGAGCTGATCTCCCTGAGCTATGCGGCTGCTTCCCACTAGCTATCTACCTTACGTTTGTTAGTGTATATATGTCCATGCCTCTCTCGCTTTGTCACAGCTCACCCTTCCCCCTCCCCATATCCTCAATTCTGTTCTCCAGTAGGTCTGTGTCTTTATTCCTGTCTTACCCCTAAGTTCTTCATGACATTTTTTTCTTAAATTCCATATATATGTGTTAGCATACGGTATTTGTCTCTCTCTTTCAGACTTACTTCACAGACTCTAGGTCTATCCACCTCATTACAAATAGCTCAATTTTGTTTCTTTTTATGGCTGAGTAATATTCCATTGTATATATGTGCCACATCTTCTTTATCCATTCATCCGATGATGAGCACTTAGGTTGTTTCCATCTCCTGGCTATTGTAAATAGAGCTGCAATGAACATTTTGGTACATGAATCTTTTTGAATTATGGTATTCTCAGGGTATATGCCCAGTAGTTGGATTGCTGGGTCATATGGTAGTTCTATTTGTAGTTTTTTAAGGAACCTCCATACTGCTCTCCATAGTGGCTGAACCAATTCACATTCCCACCAGCAGTGCAAGAGTGTTCCCTTTTCTCCACACCCTCTCCAGCATTTATTGTTTCTAGATTTTTTGATGATGGCCATTCTGACTGGTGTGAGATGATATCTCATTGTAGTTTTGATTTGCATTTCTCTAATGATTAATGATGTTGAGCATTCTTTCATGTGTTTGTTGGCAGTCTGTATATCTTCTTTGGAGAAATGTCTATTTAGGTCTTCTGCCCATTTTTGAATTGGGTTGTTTGTTTTTTTGTTATTGAGCTGCATGAGCTGCTTGTAAATTTTGGAAATTAATCCTTTGTCAGTTGCTTCATTGGCAAATATTTTCTCCCATTCTGAGGGTTGTCTTTTTGTCTTGTTTATGGTTTCCTTTGCTGTGCAAAAGCTTTGAAGCTTCATTAGGCCCCATTTGTTTATTTTTGTTTCCATTTCTCTAGGAGATGGGTCAAAAAGGATCTTGCTGTGAGTTATGTCATAGAGTGTTGTGCCTATATTTTCCTCTAAGAGTTTGATAGTTTCTGGCCACACATGTAGGTCTTTAATCCATTTTGAGCTTATTTTTGTGTATGGTGTTAGGGAGTGATCTAATCTCATACTTTTACATGTAGCTGTCCAGTTTTCCCAGCACCACTTATTGAAGAGGCTGTCCTTTCTCCACTGTACATTCCTGCCTCCTTTATCAAAGATAAGGTGACCATATGTGCGTGGGTTTATCTCTGGGCTTTCTATCCTGTTCCACTGATCTATCTTTCTGTTTTTGTGCCAGTACCATACTGTCTTCATTACTGTAGCTTTGTAGTATAGTCTGAAGTCAGGGAGCCTGATTCCTTCAGTTCCCTTTTTCTTTCTCAAGATTCCTTTGGCTATTCGGGGTCTTTTGTGTTTCCATACAAATTGTGAAATTTTTTGTTCTAGTTCTGTGAAAAATGCCAGTGGTAGTTTGATAGGGATTGCATTGAATCTATAGATTGCTTTGGGTAGTATAGTCATTTTCACAATGTTGATTATTCCAATCCAAGAACATGGTATATCTCTCCATCAATTTGTATCATCTTTAATTTCTTTCATCAGTGTCTTATAATTTTCTGCATACAGGTCTTTTGTCTCCATAGGTAGGTTTATTCCTAGATATTTTATTCTTTTTGTTGCAATGGTAAATGGGAGTGTTTTCTTGAGTTCACTTTCAGATTTTTCATCATTAGTGTTAAGGAATGCAAGAGATTTCTGTGCATTAATTTTGTATCCTGCTACTTTACAAAATTCATTGATTAGCTCTAGTAGTTTTCTGGTAGTATCTTTAGGATTCTCTACGTATATTATCATGTCATCTGCAAACAGTGACAGCTTTACTTCTTCTTTTCCAACTTGGATTCCTTTTATTTCCTTTTCTTCTCTGATTGCTGTGGCTAAAACTTCCAAAACTATGTTGAATAAGAGTGGTGAGAGTGGGCAACCTTGTCTTGTTCGTGATCTTAGTGGAAATGCTTTCAGTTTTTCACCATTGAGGATGATGTTGGCTGTGGGTTTGTCATATATGGCCTTTATTATGTTGAGGAAAGTTCTCTCTATGCCTACTTTCTGCAGGATTTTTATCATCAATGGGTGTTGAATTTTGTCGAGAGCTTTTTCTGCATCTATTGAGATGATCATATGGTTTTTCTCCTTCAATTTGTTAATATGATTTATCACATTGATAGATTTGCGTATACTGAAGAATCCTTGCATTCCTGGAATAAACCCCACTTGATCATGGTGTATGATCCTTTTAATGTGCTGTTGGTTTCTGTTTGCTAGTATTTTGTTGAGGATTTTTGCCTCTATGTTCATCAGTGATATCGGCCTGTAGTTTTCTTTCTTTGTGACATCCTTGTCTGGTTATGGTATCAAGGTGATGGTGGCCTCGTAGAAGGAATTTGGGAGTGTTCCTCCCTCTGCTATATTTTGGAAGAGTTTGAGAAGGATAGGTGTTAGCTCTTCTCTAAATGTTTGATAGAATTCACCTGTGAAGCCATCTGGTCCTGGGCTTTTGTTTGTTGGAAGATTTTTAATCATAGTTTCAATTTCAGTGCTTGTGATTGGTCTGTTCATATTTTCTATTTCTTCCTGATTCAGTCTTGGCAGGTTGTGCATTTCTAAGAATTTGTCCATTTCTTCCAGGTTGTCCATTTTATTGGCATATTGTTGCTTGTAGTAATCTCTCATGATCTCTTGTATTTCTGCAGTGTCAGTTGTTACTTCTCCTTTTTCATTTCTAATTCTATTGATTTGAGTCCTCTCCCTCTTTTTCTTGATGAGTCTGGCTAATGGTTTATCTATTTTGTTTATCTACTCAAAGAACAAGCTATTAGTTTTATTGAGCTTTGCTACTGTTTCCTTCATTTCTTTTTCATTTATTTCTGATCTGATATTTATGATTTCTTTCCTTCTGCTAACTTTGGGGATTTTTTGTTCTTCTTTCTCTAATTGCTTGAGGTGCAAGGTTAGGTTGTTTATTCGAGATGTTTCCTGCTTCTTAAGGTGGGCTTGTATTGCTATAAACTTCCCTCTTAGAACTGCTTTTGCTACATCTCATAGGTTTTCGGTCGTTGTTTCTCTATTGTCATTTGTTTCTAGGTATGTTTTTTATTTCCTCTTTGATTTCTTCAGTGATCACTTCGTTATTAAGTAGTGTATTGTTTATCCTCCATGTGTTTGTAGTTTTTACAGATCTTTTCCTGTAATTGATATCTAGTCTCATGGCATTGTGGTCGGAAAAGATACTTGATACAATTTCAATTTTCTTAAATTTACCAAGGCTTGAGTTATGACCCAAGATATGATCTAACCTGGAGAATGTTCCATGAGCACTTGAGAAAAATGTGTATTCTGTTGTTTTTGGATGGAGTGTCCTATAAATATCAATTAAGTCCATCTTGTTTAATGTATCATTTAAAGCTTGTGTTTCCTTATTTATTTTCATTTTGGATGATCTGTCCATTGGTGAAAGTGGGGTGTTAAAGTCCCCTACTATGAATATGTTACTGTCGATTTCCCCTTTTATGGCTGTTAGTATTTGCCTGATATATTGAGTTGCTCCTATGTTGGGTGCATAAATATTTACAATTGTTATATCTTCTTCTTGGATCAATCCCTTGATCATTATGTAGTGTCCTTCTTTGTCTCTTCCGATAATCTTTATTTTGAAGTCTATTTTGTCTGCTATGAGAATTGCTCCTCCAGCTTTCTTTTGGTTTCCATTTGAATGGAATATCTTTTTCCATCCCCATACTTTCAGTCTGTATGTGTCTCTAGGTCTGAAGTGGGTCTCTTGTAGACAGCATATATATGGGTCTTGTTTTTGTATCCATTCAGCCAATCTGTGTCTTTTGGTGGGAGCATTTAGTCCATTTACTTTTAAGGTAATTATCAATATGTATGTTCCTATTCCCATTTTCTAAATTGTTTTGGGTTTGTTATTATAGGTTTTTTCCTTCTCTTGTTTTTCTTGCCTAGAGAAGTTCCTTTAGCATTTGTTGTAAAGCTGGTTTGGTGGTGCTGAACTCTCTCAGCTTTTGCTTGTCTGTAAAGGTTTTAATTTCTCCATCAAATCTGAACGAGATCCTTGCTGGGTAGAGTAATCTTGGTTTTAGGTTTTTGTCCTTCATCACTTTCAGTATGTCCTGCCACTCCCTTCTGGCTTGCAGAGTTTCTGCTGAAAGACCAGCTGTTAACCTTATGGGGATTCCCTTGTGTGTTATTTGTTGTTTTTCCCTTGCTGATTTTAATATGCTTTCTTTGTATTTAATTTTTGACAGTTTGTTTAGTATGTGTCTTGGCATATTTATCCTTGTATTTATCCTGTATGGGACTCTCTGTGCTTCCTGGAGTTGATTAACTATTTCCTTTCCCATATTAGGGAAGTTTTCAACTATAGTCTCTTCAAATATTTTCTCTGTCCCTTTCTTTTTCTCTTCTTCTTCTGGAACCCATATAATTCGAATGTTGGTGCATTTAATGTTGTCCCAGAGGTCTCTGAGACTGTCCTCAGTTCCTTTCATTCTTTTTTCTTTATTCTGCTCTGCAGTAGTTATTTCCACTATTTTATCTTCCAGGTCACTTATCCGTTCTTCTGCCTCAGTTTTTCTGCTATTGATCCCATCTAGAGTCTTTTTAATTTCATTTATTGTGTTGTTGTTCATCATTGTTTGTTTCGTCTTTAGTTCTTCTAGGTCCTTGTTAAATGTTTCTTGCATTTTGTTTATTCCATTTCCAAGATTTTGGATCATCTTTACTATCATTTTTCTGAATTCTTTTTCAGGTAGACTGCCTATTTCCTCTTCATTTGTTAGGTCTGGTGGGTTTTTATCTTGCTCCTTCATCTGCTGTGTGTTTTTCTGTCTTCTCATTTTGCTTATCTTACTGTGTTTGGGGTCTCCTTTTTGCAGGCTGCAGGTTCATCATTCCCGTTGTTTTTGGTGTCTGTCTCCAGTGGCTAAGGTTGTTTCAGTGGGTTGTGTAGGCTTCCTGGTGGAGGGGACTAGTGCCTGTGTTCTGGTGGATGAGGCTGCATCTTGTCTTTGTAGTGGGCAGGTCCACGTCTGGTGGTGTGTTTTGGGGTGTCTGTGGACTTATTATGATTTTAGGCAGCCTCTCTGCTAATGGGTGGGTTCCTGTTTTGCTAGTTGTTTGGCATAGGGTGTCGAGCACTGTAGCTTGCTGGTCGTTGAGTGAAGCTGGGTGCTGGTGTTGAGATGTAGATCTCTGGGAGATTTTCGCTGTTTGATATTATGTGGAACTGGGAGGTCTCTTGTTGACCATTGTCCTGAAGTTGGCTCTCCCACCTCAGAGGCACAGCACTGACTCCTGGCTGCAGCATCAAGAGCCTTTCATCCACATGGCTGAGAATGACAGGGAGAAAAAGTAGAGAGAAAGAATTAGTAGAAGTAGGAAGAAAGAAAGAAAGAAAGAAAGGAGGGAAGGAAGGAAGGAAGAAAGAAAGAAAAAGAAAGAAAGAAAAGAAAAGAAGGAAAGAAGGAAAGAAAAGAGGGAGGGAGGGAGGAAGGAAGGAAGGAAGGAGGGAAGGAAGGAAAAAAGAAAGAAAGCAAGAAGATACAGTAAAATAAAATATAGTAAAATATAATAAAGTTATTAAATTAAAAAATAATTATTTAGGGAAAAAAAGGGATGGATAGAACCTTAGGACAAATGGTGGAAGCAAAGCTATACAGACAAAATCTTACACGGAAGCATACACATACACCCTCACAAAATGAGGTAAAGGGGAAAAAATCATAAATCTTGCTCTCAAACTCCACCTCCTCAATTTGGGATGATTCGTGGAAGGAAGGAAGGAAGGAAGGAAGGAAGGAAGGAAGGAAGGAAGGGAGGAAGGAAAGAAGGTAAAGTATAATAAAGTTATTAAAATTAATTAAGAGAAAAAATTAAAACAAAGAAAAAAAAAACAGACGGATGGAACCCTAGGACAAATGGTGGAAGCAAAGCTATACAGACAAAATCTCACACAGAAGCATACACATACACACTCACAAAAAGAGGGAAAGGGGAAAAAATCATAAATCTTGCTCTCGAAGTCCACCTCCTCAATTTGGGATGATTCGTTGTCTATTCATGTATTCCACAGATGCAGGGTACATCAAGTTGATTGTGGAGCTTTAATCCGCTGCTTCTTAGGCTGCTGGGAGAGATTTCCCATTCTCTTCTTTGTTCTCACAGCTCCCGGGGCTCTGCTTTGGATTTTGCCCCGCCTCTGCCTGTAGGTCGCTGGAGGGCTTCTGTTTTTTGCTCAGACAGGCCGGGGTTAAAGGAGCCGCTGATTCGGGGGCTCTGGCTCACTCAGGCTGGGGGGAGGGAGGGGCGCAGAGTGTGGGGCGAGCCTGCGGCGGCAGAGGCCGGCGTGACGTTGCACCAGCCTGAGGCCCGCTGTGAGTTCTCCCGGGGAAGTTGTCCCTGGATCCTGGGAACCTGAGTGGCGGGCTGCACAGGCTCCCCGGAAGAGGGGTGTGGATAGTGACCTGTGCTCGCACACAGGCCCCTTGGTGGCGGCAGCAGCAGGCTTAGCGTCTCTCGCCCGTCTCTGGGGTCCACGCTTTTAGCCGCGGCTTGTGCCCGTCTCTGGAGTTCCTTTAAGCAGCGATCTTAAACCCCTCTCCTCGCGCACCAGGAAACAAAGAGGGAAGAAAAAGTCTCTTGCCTCTTCGGCAGCTCCAGAACTTTTCCCGGACTCCCTCCCGGCTAGCCGTGGTGCACTAACCCCTTCAGGCTGTGTTCACGCAGCCAACCCCAGTCCTCTCCCTGCGCCCTGTCCGAAATCGAAACCCGAGCCTCAGCTCGCAGCCCCGCCCTCCCCGGCGGATGAGCAGACAAGCCTCTCGGGCTGGTGAGTGCTGGTTGGCACCGATCCTCTGTGCGGGAATCTCCCTGCTTTGCCCTCCGCACCCCTGTTGCTGTGCTCTCCTCTGTGGCTTCGAAGTTCCCCCCTCCGCCTCCCGCAGTCTCCGCCCGCGAAAGGGCTTCCTAGCGTGTGGAAACCTTTCCTCTTTCACAGCTCCCTCCCACTGGTGCAGGTCCCGTGCCTATTCTTTTGTCTCTGTTTTTTCTTTTTTCTTTTGCCCTACCTAGGTACGTGGGGGGTTTCTTGCCTTTTGGGAGGTCCGAGGTCTTCTAACAGCGTTCAGTAGGTGTTCTGTAGGAGTTGCTCCACGTGTAGATGTATTTCTGGTGTATCTGTGGGGAGGAAGGTGATCTCCGCGTTTTACTCTTCCACCATCTTCCCCTCAGCCCAGTTTAGTATTTTTTCTAGTTTCATATATTTTAGATGGTTTGATATGCCTCACATGTCACTGAGGCTTGTTGTTTCTCCTGCTCTTTGTGCTTCTCTTTAGATGACTTCTACCGGCCCATGCTCAAGTTCACTGATCTTTTCTTCTGTTGTGTGCAATTTACCATTAATCTTTTGTTTTTTTATTTTATATATTGTATTTTTCAGTTCTAGAATTTTCCCCACTCTGTCCTGAAATTCCCCAGTTCTTTTCCCACTATAGTAATTTTTTCATTTATATGTGTTAACATAATAATCAGTTATTTTAAAGCCCTTATCTGCTATTTACAACTTCTGGGTTTTCTGTGGGTCTCTTTTTATTGATTGATTTTTCTTTGGTCTATGTGTCACATTTTTTTTTTTTTTTTTTTTTTTTTTTTTTTTGCTGTACGCGGGCCTCTCACTGTTGTGGCCTCTCCCATTGCGGAGCACAGGCTCCGGACGCGCAGGCTCAGCGGCCATGGCTCACGGGCCCAGCCGCTCCGCGGCATGTGGGATCCTCCCAGACCGGGGCACGAACCCGTGTCCCCTGCATCAGCAGGCGGACTCTCAACCACTGCGCCACCAGGGAAGCCCTATGTGTCACATTTTTCTATTTATTCACATGTCTAGATATTTTTGATTGTATACTGTATTTTATAGATGATATGTTATAAAAGACAATGCATTTTGATGTCTTCCAAGATTGTTGTTCCAGTAACAGCTAACTTGAATTAACAGAAATTTGGCTTTATGCTTTCTTCATAAAGATCTATTTAGATTTTGCCCTTAATTTTAGGGAAAATATTTTAGTTTTGGAGCTTAATTTATATTCCTAAGAGATGGCCATTCTGGGGTGTTAGTGGAAAACCCAAGGAGCTTCCACGCCTTTATAACTTGGCAGGATTCAAATTCCAAACTCTGTCTCCCCTGTGGTGGGCAGAAACTGAAATGTCTGCTCTAATGCCACTATACCTTCTTTTAAACTTAGGACAGAATGTCCAAGTGAGCATTCTGTGCTTATCTTGTCCAGACCATGTGCTGGGGAAATTTCTACTTTCCCTTCCAAACTGCTACCTGGGTCAGATATGATCACCTGAGTTGCTCCACAGAAATGTTTTTCTTAGATATGCTCCTGAGAACTGAAGGTAGACAGTGGTGATCTTGAAGTAGAAAATACAGAGATAACTTTTCCCATTTGTCCTGTCCCTGGATATACTTCAAGTCTTCCAGATAACCAGCTGTGATGAACTCTATATTTTCCACATTCATCTATCACCTTATCTACTGATTTCCCTAGAGGTCCCTGTAAACTTTTGGGGAAGCTGAAGTCAGATTATGCCCCAGAAACTGTTCGGTTTATCTTCTCCTGGGAGCCTTGTTCTAATTGTGGCAATATTGACTTTTCCTATGAACTGGATTCATTCTTGTGATTAATGTTCAAAGTACAATAAAATATGTTCAAGGATATATACATAGGTGCCAAAATGATAAACACAAAGGAATGATAACATAGAAGAGAATGGTAACATTTATAGGGGAAAAAGAAGATTATGATTAAGGAGAGGCTCACAAAGGACTCCTGATGTGCTGGTAAAATTCTTTTTCTTAATCTGGATTTATGATTATACATGGTGTTATGATCCTTTAAACTATACATATTCATTTTATACACACTTCTATATACATTTCACAATTTTTAAAAGGAAATACAACTTAGTACAATTGAAAAAAAGAACAAAAGAAGACAGAGAATGAGCTACTAGAAAATGACTTCTAGTTATATTTTTCTGTTGTACATGGGAAGACTAATATGCTATTTTCAGAAGACACCTTGCTCAACATATAATTATTGATGATGACATTCAAAGATGTATTTAATTAATGTCTTTCCCTATGGAAATAAAAAGCAAATGTTTAGAGCCTGATTCACCAAGGTTCATATCTTACCTCCAACAAATTCTAGTAGTGTAATTTGAGGCAGATTATTTAATCTCTCCAAGGCTCAGTTTCCTCAGGTATAAAATGAGGATAAAAGTAACTACTTCACAGAGCTGTTGTAAGAAATGATGAGTTAGCATGTGTAAAGTACTTCCTAGCACAGCATCTCATACATAGTAGGTCCTCAATAAATATGTCAACCAACCACCCACCCTCAAATTTATTTTCATGAGTACTGGACAACTAGAGACAGAGTCAAAGCCAGAGCCAAATTAAATTCTTCATATTAATGATGAGAGGGTTTTTCAACTCAGCTTTCTTAGAACTTCATTTTTATTCTAGAGCCAACAATTACTCATGATATTCCACTGTTATTACATACCCAATTGCTTTATCTTTCAAAACCCTTAAAATTCAGTGCCCCAAATACTTCCTCTGTTATTAAATACATGAAAATAGAAGATAGGGGAAAAAGAAAAAGAAGGAGAATAGGGCATAGAGAAGAAACAGATTGGGTGAAAACAAATGAACTATGAAAGAGGACCCACGGGAAGATTATACAAAGTCCTCCCTGTTTTAATGATTCACATGATAGAATTTTCTTGTATTAATCAGCAGCATCCCAAGAATATAGTCATAGGAAGAAGCTCTTAGCCCCAAGACATACTGCTCTACCTAGAATGAATCTTTGATCAACACAGGAAATATCTTCCACAGGCTAGCAAAGGCATTTAAAGATACATGGAGAATCTCTCTGGGTTTTTTTTCCCTAAGGCCAAATTTATGGGAAAGCATTTTAGAAACCACATAACAAAGAAACAGTGTTAATGAAGTTATCACTCCAAATTAAGCTTGACATTGAAAGCAACCTCTTTACTTCTCTGGACAGTCTATTTTTGGTTTTGTTTTCTAATCTTTTATCACAGCAGTACTTTTCCTTGGTGCAGAGGTTCATACCTGTATCCCTTACACAAACACAAAATAATAATTTAGAGACAGCGCATTCCTATTTTGAAGCAATTATTTTGCTATTGTATAGTGCAATAAAGGGCGAAAATGTTCAGAGTGTAAGATTTGGGAGTTAGGCAGACTGAAGATATTGAGTCCTGGAGTAACAAAAGTAGACCCTGAAATTGAACAGATCCAAGTTTGAACCCAGGCTCAATCATTCTCTAGCTCTCCCACCTAAAGAAGCTATTTAATCTCTCTCGGCATCAGTGTTCCTTTTAGTGAAGTGCTATGTCATTTATCTTTAAAAGAGTTACTGTGGGATTAAATGAGAAGGCATATGTGAAGGGCCTAACATCGTGCCTCTTTACCTCCCACTAGAAGCTAGATTAGGACTGGAAACAGATCTAAGGCCTCCTGAGTCCCACACAGACTGTAGTTAAACTGCCTCCCTGCTCTCCTCCCCAGTTTTTTTCCGACCTGTATTACTGATTACACTATATAATGCAGCTCTAAGGGCTCACTCACTTGCTGCTCTCACCTTGCCTCCAAACACAAAACTTCCTTAAATGAAAACCACCTACTTCTAGACTGGCAATTAAAGAACAACCCCCACAGAAGGAAGAATGGCGTTATTTTACAGCCATTCCTACCCCCCAGATTGCATTTCCCCTTAACGTTTTCTCACCAGTAGTGCTGCCCCCACTCTCTGGTTTCAGGAATGTTATTTCCCTAAAGTATGGATCAAAGTATGACTATAGAAACAGTCCCTAATTTCCCAGTAACATGATGAACACAGTCATTCTTCATTAAATATTTGTCAATTGCCCAGTATACTCCTGGCAGTGTTCTAAGCATAGGGGAATGAGGCAATCAATAAAGCAGACAAACACCCCTACCTGCATGGAGCTTGAATTTTTGTGTAGACCAGAAAGTAACATTTGAAAATAGGCTTACCAAACACATGGGAAAACACAAGGGAAAGAGATAGAACTGGTAATGTGTGATTTGATAACCTGGCTCATAAATCTGGCATCTTATCTCCCTTCAGCTTGTGACCTTCTCCATAGTGTTTTTGACTAGTCTTTGTCTCATAGTGTCATTAGAAATTTCTTCTCCAACATCTAGGACTGTCCTTAATCTTGAGTTAACTCCTTCAAGTTGAAATGAGAAATGTGGGACCTAAAGATAATGTCTTCCAAAAATCAGCTTGTCTCAGAACTAGTTTCACTGCTTTTCAGTGGGGAGAGAGACTCACCAGTTGCTCACAAGGATGTAGTCTTTCCCCATCATCTCAGAGCAACAACATTAAGTAAGCAACAATATCCAGTAAACACAAAATGAGCCCTGGGGTTGCATACATACTGCAGTGTTGGGGTGCCGGAGAGAATGGCCGTATTTAATCACATACACACATGCTCATACATACACACTCAAGCATGACATTTTAATTGAGTTGCTGTGTTTATCCTATATTTTATTGGTGACTACACAATTGTGTGAAACGGCACACAATTCTTCTCATAGATCAAGACTTGAAAATTCATATATTCTGGGATATATTGGGGGATTTGTTATTTAAGATGACATGCATACTTGCCACATACACTCATACTTGAAAAGCAACATGGATGGACCTAGAGATTATCATACTAAGTGAAGTAAGCCAGACAGAAAAAGACAAATGTCATATGATATCGCTTATATGTGAAATCTTAAAAAAATGATACAAATGAACCTATATACAAAACAAAAATAGACCCACAGACATAGAAAACAAACTTATAGTTACCAAAGGGGAAAGAGAGGGGAGGGAAAAATTAGGAGTTTGGCATTAACATATACACACTACTATATATGAAATCGATAACCAACAAGGACCTACTCTGTAGCACAGGGAACAATACTCAATATTTTGTAATAACCTATAAGGGAAAAGAATCTGAAAAAAATAGGTATATATATATATGTATACCTATCATATATATATACCTATATGTGTATAGGTATATATACCTATATGTCTGTATATAAATATATATATCTATATGTATATATATATATATATATATATATAAAACTGAATCACTTTGCTGTATACCTGAAACTAACACAACATTGTAAATCAGCTATACTTCAATAAAAAAAAAGAAAATTCATGTATTCTGGGAGATATTAGGATATGTTATTTAAGATGACATGCATACTTGCCACATATACTTGTAACAAGACATTTTGACTGAATTAGCTGGGTTTAGACCCTGCTAGTATCCATAACATCTGCTTCCACTTTCTTTGAGTTAGCTATATTTTTTTAACCATGGAAAGTTTTTATCATGAGTATATTTGCCATTTGTGTGCATGCTCTTTTGCCTCAGGACCCCTGAAAAATAAAATGTTATATATTTATGATTTCTTATCCTACCTTTAGCTGGAACATAATTTGACAGATGCCTTATATCTGTTTTAGAGAATTATTTAAGACGGATTGTTCCTTTATTTTTTAAATTTTGTTTAATTAAATTTTTTTTTTTTTTTTTTGCCAAGCCACGAGGCTTGCAGGATATTAGTTCCCCGACCAGGAATTGAGCCCCGGGCCCTCAGCAGCGACAGCATGGAATCCTAACCACTGGACTGCCAGGGAATTCCCCATTGAATATTGTTTGGTTTTTTTAAAATTTAATTTTATTTATTTTTTTATACAGCAGGTTCTTATTAGTCATCCATTTTATACACATCAGTGTATACATGTCAATCCCAATCTCCCAATTCATCACACACACACCCTCCCCAACTGCTTTCCCCACTTGGTGTCCATACATTTGTCCTCTACATCTGTGTCTCAATTTCTGCTCTGCAAACCGGTTCATCTGTACCATTTTCTAGGTTCCACATATATGCGTTAATATGTGATATTTGTTTTTCTCTTTCTGACTTACTTCACTCTGTATGACAGTCTCTAAATGCATCCACGTCTCTACAAATGATCCAATTTCGTTCCTTTTTATGGCTGAGTGATATTCCATTGTATATATGTACCACAACTTCTTTATCCATTTGTCTGTTGATGGGCATTTAGGTTGCTTCCATGACCTGGCTATTGTAAATAGTGCTGCAATGAACATTGGGGTGCATGTGTCTTTTTGAATTATGGTTTTCTCTGGGTATATGCCCAGTAGTGAGATTTCTGGGTCATATGGTAATTCTATTTTTTGTTTTTTAAGGGGATTGTTCCTTTATTTGATATAGAAAATAATATTTTAAAGGTTCATTCCCTAGAAAACACTTCTCCAATTTTAATTGCCATGGCAGATTGTCACGTTCTGCTATATTTATTTTTCAAGTGACAATGCTACTAGGATACTGTCACTCTGTGCACTTTTGGGGGGTATATTGCATTGGGGGATGATTGAAAGCTCTGGGTATCAGTGATTCTATCAAGTCTGGTTGCCTTTCTACCTTCTCAAAATTCACTGAGAAGAGACTTTGATTCTGGAATAATATTATGAAGACTTTCATAACTCCTCATCAGCTGTCTGTTTTATGGACTTGTCTTCTTAATGTAATTTACAGTACTTCATGGTTAATTCTTTTCTCCATGCTTACAAAAAGATTTTATTAAAGGTTTTCTAATAAAGATGAAGGTCTTTAGCACACAGGCTCATTATAATCCCTTTTATCTATAGTCAAGAGCCTCTTCTTTGGTCCTATCCTTTGTCTCTCTTTAAACTTTTTCCCATTCCTTCTCCTGAATGGAGCTAGTGCCACCCCTGATTACTATAAAATGCAAGTGCTTGTGGCTTTTCTCACTTATAATATCTATAATATGAGAAGGAATTGTCATGGCAAAAATCCAGGAGTAGAGCTTGCACGTTTTGGTGTTAGTTATATGTTCTGTGCATTTGGGTAAATTCCAACTGTGTTCTTGGCTTCTCTAAGTTTTATGGTTACAAGAAGGAGAATAATCCTCAATTTCTTTACCTTTTCTCTTTTTCCACAATATAGTATGTGCCTATGCATATTCCCTTGAATTCCCTGATTTAACGTATTCCCTTTCCTCTAACCTTATACAATTCCCTCCTCTGATATAATAGATCCTCCTGTAATCAATACTAACTCCAGTAAAGTAAATGATTCCTCAGGCATAGGTGAGAACAGTGTTCTATAAATGAAACAAAAGTTCAGTTTTTCCTCTGATGTCATTTTTACACTGAAAACCTTTTTATTGTAAAAATAGCTGTAATTAAAATCAGCTTTCATTTATACATATAAGAAACAAGGTTAATTAAATGTATTCCACATTAAGAACAATGAATCAGTTGAGAGGAAAATCCATTTTCTTTATAGCACTCTCAGTAAGTGCTATGATTAGTATTTTAAATACTTTCATATTCTCTTTTTCTTTTTTTTTCGGTACGCGGGCCTCTCACTGTTGTGGCCTCTCCCGCTACGGAGCACAGGCTCTGGACGCGCAGGCTCAGCGGCCATGGCTCACGGGCCCAGCCACTCCACGGCATGTGGGATCTACCCGGACCAGGGCATGAACCCGCGTCCCCTGCATCGGCAGACGGACTGTCAACCACTGCACCACCAGGGAAGCCCCATATTCTCTTTTATATCAAAGAGAAAAATGTAAATAACATTTTTTAAAAAGCAAGGGTTACATTATCAAGAAAGTTAGAAGACAACCTGCAGGATGGGAGAAAATACGTACAAATCACATGTATGATAAGGGTTATAGATCCCCAAATATATAAAGGTCTCCTAAAACTAAGCAACAAAAAGAGAACTCAATTTTAAAAATGGACAAAAGACTTGAATAGACATTTCTCCAAAGAAGACATATAGATGGCCAATAAACATAGGAAAAGATGCTCAACATCATCTTAGTCATTAGGGAAATGCAAATCAAAGCCACACTGAGACACCACTTCATACTCAGTAGAATGGCTATTATAATAATTTTGAAAATACAGAAAATAACAAGTATTGGCAAGGATGTAGAGAAATTAAAAAACCTTGTACAATGCTGATGGAAATATAAAATGTTACAACTACTGTGGAAAATGGTTTGGTGTTTTTCAAAAAGTTGAACATAGAATTACCATATGATCCAGCAATTCTACCTTGAGGTATATACTCCAAAAAATTGACAGAAGGGACTAAAACAGATACTTGTATGCCAGTGTTCATTGCAGACATTAACGAAAGCCAAAGGGTAAAAACGCCCCAGATGTCCATCAACAGATGAATGGATAACCAAAATGTTATATATATATATATATATGGTATGATTGCACTTATATGAAATTTTCTAGAATAGGCAAATTCATAGAGACAGAAATTAGATGAGAAGTTAACAGGGTTTGGGGAAGAGAGGAAGAATGGAGAATTATTACTTAATGGCTACAGAGTTTCTATTTGGGCCATGAGAAAGTTTTGGAAATAGTGGTGATGGTTTTCCAACATTGTGAGTGTAATTAATGCCACTGAATTGTACACTTAAAAATGGTTAAAATGCCTAATTTTATGTTATATATTTTTTATCACAATTTAAAAATTCAAAGTGATTTCCCAAAAAGGCAAATTTAATTTAAGGATATGTTTCATTTATGGTGTGCTTGTAAAAATCAGTGGTTGCAGTTGTTATTAATTCCAAAGAAATCTCCTAAAAGTTTGGTTCCTATAACCAACTTTACCTTGGTGTTAGGATATGAAAACTACCTCTGAGAATGTTTTAAAAATTATTTTCATAGTACACCCATGAATACAACCAAAAAATCCAGAATTGGCACTCTGATTTCCATTATAAGCAAATTTAAAACCATACATGATGAAATTGTTTTCACTGATCAGTTTCTGTAAGAATAACTCATATTCTTTCACCGCTAAATAGTACTTAGCAAAACTATATGGCTCCAGAGAATATCATAATTTACATGAACAGGCTTAACTGAAGTAGTAATTCAAGTAGAAGTTAGATGTTCTTTCTAAGTTCTAATAGAAAACATCAAGTTTGAAGTGGTACTTGGGGATTTTTATCTTAGAGGAGGCACAAACATTTAAAGGCTTGTTTTTAAGAGGATTTGAAACAGCAACAATAATAGAAAGACAACTTAGGAATTACCTCAATTTCTTTTTCAGATCAGAGAACTATAATTCTGGAAAGCAAATATGTTATAGCTTTTGAAGATTCTTTGGGTTAGCACAATGAAAATCTGCAGGGCTTTATGAAATTTTAAAACTCTTTATCCTTACTAGTTGATCAGACACAACACCTTTAAAAGTTTCTCATCCTTATTTTGCAAAGGAAAATGTTGAGAAATTTTAGGTTTGGATGCCCATTTTTCTGCATCTCTTCTGGTCCTGTGACCTTTTATTCACTTGGTCCTATGGGATCACGACAAGCCTTAGAAATGGGTTATTCCTTTCATTCCAATCCAACCTACCTAATCACTGTTAGCACCTGCTTGATAAGTTTTAGCCAATCACTGAGGAGCAGAGTTCCCTTAGGAACACTAGACTAATTCAGATGCTTCTCCATAATGTATACTCTGAAGAGGATGAAAAAGATGGAGAAATGTTTAACTTAAGTACTAATAATTTTTGCCACCATGTTTTACCACAGGACAGATTGTGGAAAGTCTACTGCTGCAATATCCTGAAGGTGTTCTTCAGCAGAGTAGGCTGCTTTACAGGGTTCATAGAGCCAAATTTGCTTCCTGCTTCTATCAACCATAAGGGACCTTTTCTCATATGACATTTCTCATTTCATGTACTAATTTCATCCCTGAGTTTTATTATTTTTCTTATCTTTAGTTTACACATCATTTTGATTATCCCAGGTATTAATTGTATTTTAGCTTTTGAAGTGTTTTGTTTATGCTACCTTAAACCATTTTTGGAAACAGGGAAGGAAGGTTTTTGTTTATAAAACAAAAATAACTACACTTGTCAAATACTTACTGTGTGTTAAAACTCATTAAGCATTTTACATGCATCAATACATTGAATCCTTTCAACACTACATGACAGGTTACTAGTATTATCTCCACTTTTCAGAAGAGGAAACTGAGGCAGAGAAAAGGGTGAGATACATAGCCTTTATATGATGGAGTTAGGAATCCTGGCTCCACAGCTCATGCTCTACCATTACATCATATTGCTTTGTCTAGTATATTGAAAATCTCTTCCTATATCATTATTACCACATGGCTAATTGAATTCTCATTAATTGTATTAATTGTAGTGCACCCTCTTTTATTTATTCACCAAATATTTGTCCAGAGTCTGTTTGTATCAGTTACTTCCAAAGTTGTTGGAAGTAGTGAGGTGTGAGAGAGATTTTTCTAGCGGGTAAATGAATTAAATCTTCAGAGAAAAATTTGCTATGAAGCAAATGAAACTTAAGCTTCATCTGCATGGGAGCTTTCCAAAATCCTGGGAATGGGCCCAAGCCCAAGTTCACATTGTCAAAAGTTTTCATAAATTAAAAAAAATTACATATTATAACAGCAGTCAGTCAAGATTGCTATCTCTTACCAAACCTGCTTACTCTCTGCACACTTCTAGTATCAGGTAGCATTGGAATGGCCAGAGTTATTTTGGGGATCTAACTAAAGGGAAGTTGAGTTGAGAACACATTTAGTTTGAGTTTTATGTAATATATTTATGAAGCTTGCAGTCACTTTCTTACATGATTAAGTTATTATCCCACTGTAGGGATAATTTCCAGGATAAATTTTGAGTAGAAGCAATGAATTATAGGCTTTTGGATTGTTTAATAACCCAATTAATGAAGAGGAATACGTCATTTGAAAACATTGGGAAAATACTTTAATATTTTAATTTGATATGAGTACTGAAACTGGTGAAGATAATATAATTCTAGGATAAATTGATTAATGGGTATCACTAAGTCAATGAATATGTTAGGTTAGACTCTAGACAGGAAGACAAGAAATGCTCTGAGATCATAGAGCACACACAACAAAGACACTAATAAAGGTTTTTCCACATATGACAACAACTTAAAAAATATAGATGACACTGCCAAAATCAAATTGTAAAGCTAAAATAAACTATTTTAAGTTACTTTAAAAAAATCCTAATCGATCATGTTAGAGGAAGGTCTGAATTATTTTTTTTACTTACTATAGAAAAATTATAAAACCATTATCATCTCAAGAGGTGTTTAAAGAGTGTGCAGCCAAAAATGTAGGAAACATCTATTTTAACAGCATGTCAGGCAGTTAATGAATAAAAATATTATGCTATATTGCTTGATTTCATCATGTTTGTGGTATTTGTAACTATCTTAATATTTAAAATTTGTTGCGACTTTTCTCATTCTAAATAAATATTTACTTCTGTATCTTATTTTGTATTCATAATACTGTATATTTTTCTTACAGAGGACCCTCAATATATATAAACCTCACAAAACTTGGATGTATTCTTGAATATCTTCATAGTATTTTCAATTTACAAAGTATTTTCACATTTGATTTTCATAATTATTATACCTATTTTTCTGGATGTGGAAAAGAAGCTTCAATGGTTTCAGTGAATTGCTCATATTCACTGAGGTCTAAAGCTCAATATCCAGATCTCAGGCCTAGTTTGCTGGATTCTACTGTTCTCTCCCCTATACCTCATTGCATTCCATATCTAAGATTTGTTATTAAAGCAAAATCTCCTGGAAATATATGACTAAATGAAAGCAACACTATATTTTAATGGATTGGCATGACCTTGTAAGGAAATCTTATTTGAACTCCCGTAAAGCTGTAAAGATCATCTCAATGAGAACTTAATAAAGCAGTCTAAACTTAGACTTCACAAGCTTGGGGTTTATGAACATTGGGGCATGTGACAAAGGGGCTTTCTTGTTAAGCAAATAAGTGTCCACAAAGGTGAAAGGGAATGTGTAAGAAACAGAACAAGCTGTTTTCAAGCACTTTGTTTTATTTTTATATGATAGAGTTTCCTTTGACCCATTATTTTCAGTAGGCTTAACTGAATGCATTAGGTTTTAGAGAGATGATGACACACCAGACTGAATGATGTGTATAGTCTTCAAGCTATAAAAGTTTTTGAATATACATAGTGCTTCTCACTGGTTGTTGTGTCTCCCAATCCATCAGGTCATCACAATAACCTGGGAGGTCTTATTACTCACGTACTCCTTATTGTATACTAGGCACTAAGGCACTTTATTGAATACCAGGCACTAAGTTCTTTTCATATGTAAACCCAAGTTATAGTCACATTAACCTTATGAGACTGGCATTATTATGATCATTCCCAGATACAAATTGAGACATAGAAAGGTTAAGTAACTTGTCAAAGGCTATACAGCTGATTAAATCGACTCAAACCAAGACTTTGCTGCCTGAGCCCTTAACCAGGCACTATACTACTCTCTTTATCATATCTGTGAGAGGTATAATGCTGTTTGCAACATTTTACTTGGATGTATTTATTCAGCATGAAGGCTGCAGCCATAGGTATGTTCTATACGAAGTTGGTCCCTTTATTTTATTTCTGCTAAATTTAGAAATTCTTTCATCATAATTATAAGTTCTTGGAAATGGCAGCAACTGTTTGTTGGCACTGTCACACAGTTCCAGATTTTCAGACTGCATGTTGATCCAGAAATATGAAGAAATTTTCCACTGAAACTTATTTTGAGATTTCTGAAAGATGCTGCATAGGCAAGGTTAATACACACCAACCCTAAAAGCTTCAACATGGGAGATATAGCCAATGGTTCTCCAATTTACTCTTTAGGTAGTATTCAGCATTGAAAGTATAATCCATTTTCTATTGCAGGATTTGGATTTTGTTTTTAAAAAGTCAGATTTCTTCCTATGGCAAACATTGGACTCTTGGCAGTCAAGTTGTTTGTCCCACCACTTAGTCTTCTTAAGAAATCCTGATATCCCCAATCT